>NC_056739.1:694323135-694568135 GCF_019279795.1 Protopterus annectens | reverse complement strand
TGTAATGTGCAGTACAACTTCTCTTTCACCTTATTTAATTTAAGTATACTAATGTTCCCTGTCTGAGAGTATGCAATGCTTTTCATATTTAGAAATAACCACATCTACATTCTGTCTTATTAATAACCCATTCAGAGTTACACAAGATTAATTTCAAATATCTTAGGACCTTGAGGTATATTTGGATGCAAAATACTTCATGTGCATAAATAGAATATTCCCCGGATTTACTATTCTTCCGTGCAGGACTAGTTTAGTCCTGCATGGAAGCGACTGTTTAGGAGCAGGACAGCAGCATTCCATGCATATTAATGAGGCATGCTGCCCGAGCTCCTAGGCTTACATGGAGCATGTAAGAGTGCAGGGGGTGTGTCTGAGAGCAGAGCTCTCAAAACAAACACTCCCCCACAATGTAGAACAGCAGAAGGGGGTATGCAATGAGTGAGACTGCTCACAGGTGACTGCATATCCCCACCAACAGCCCCCGTGTGTATAACAGCAAAAGAATGTAGAAATAAAATGAAGTAACAATTTTTTTTAATCCGATTATAGCTAACCGTAGGTGCACGGGTGTGCCCATCGCTTAGCTATGGTTAAAGCAGCTTAAAAGACTGAAGAGGATAACAAGGAAGATATATGCAACTGAAGCAGCAGAGCAATTGCATAGTGGGCAGAGCATTCACCTTCCAAGCAGGCATTCCCAGTTCAAGTCCCACTGCAGCACATTCCATTTTACATGGCAAAGCACATTATGACCAATTTTTTTTTTGCATAACCCACTAAATAACATATATTTATGAACTGGAGTACTGCAATAAATGCACATGTGAGGTGTAAGTGTCAAAACGAATAAGGCACTAGTAAGCAGGTTTATGCACAAATAAGCAGTAGTAAGCATATTTAAGCACTAGTAAGCGGGGATAAGCCCATTTGCACGGTGGTAAGCAATGCCCACACTGGTTAAGCAGTTCTAAAGCTAAGTCTCTCTAAGCAGATGTAACGGCAGGTTAGCAGTGCTTATCATTGTGCAAACCCACTTACAACTGCTCAAAAGTGCCTTAATTACTCTGTATCCAACGGCCCTTGTTCTGCCCATCAACAAAATAACAGCCATGGAGGTCTCAAACCCAAGACCCTATACACCATAGTCCCAGTAGTTATCCACCAAACCATCACAGAAATACAGACAAATGATGTAGTAGCAAACAAGTCCTCACCATAGTATAACCAAACCGAACCTGTGAAAGGCATCAGTATGCAGTCATATGTGCCATAACCCACTACATAACATAAATATGTGAACTAGAGTACAGCAGTAAGCCGAGAAGTGAGGTGTAATTGTAATAGTGTTGAAGACCCCAATAAAACACAAGGACCCCACAGAGTGTACTTACACACTAATCATGGATACCAGGCATACATATAAGTTGTAATGATTAATAACTCAATGCCAAAAAGGCATTATAATGAAAGTCTAATGTAAGCAACGCTAAGCATTGCACAGGCCAGCTTAGGAGGTGTGAGCAATTTGTAGACCAGATAACTCATTGTGCCCAGTGGTATACCCCTTTAAACAATGCCAACTCTAGATAAGCAGGTTTGCCCACAGCTTAGCCTTTTCAAAACTGGCCAATCATGGAAAAGTGCAGGAAATCTGCTCTACTTAAACCCAAGAGGTGGAAATACATCTCATAACTGGTTGTAGCTTCACATTGTAGGCATTATGGCAGTAAGGGGAGAAGGTGTCCGCTTCCAGGTGCAGTGCTGGTGCATCCAGGAGTCCAAGGTCATGGCAGGACTCCTAGTTAAAAACCATGCTCAGAGACTGCTGCAGGGCCCGTACCAGGGCTCCCAATATAAGGTGGAGGCCTGGGACCATCTTGCCCATGACCTCACCAGTGTCACTGGCATACCACAAACTGGTGAGCAGGTCAGGCACCACTATGTCAACTTGAGGTGGCGTAAGGAGGACCTCTTGGAGGAGTGGCTTCAAGAGGCTAGAGCGGCAGGGGATGTTCCAACAGTGTGTAAGTATCACCCCAGTATATGTGTAAGAATTGCCAGCTCAGGTATATCATGGATAGGTATGGCTAAATATTCCTCTTATGTCCCCCACAGCTGCAATGGAGTGGGCCGCAAACTAGGAGGCCCACATCTGTCGCCTGGCAAGGTTGCGACGCAAGGTAGGTCAGTAATACCCATGCATTTACTGTCAAAGGAAATAAAACTAAAAGTAGTAGTAAATCAATTGCCTGTATAAAACCTTTATTGTTCAAGGTGAGCACTATATACACTAGAAAATATGGCAGGAAGAGTCTCATATTGTTTGTATGTCAATAAAAGTGTAATATCCTGACAAAACAGGTCTAACTGCTGGACTGCATGTGTATATTCTGGTATCATATGGTAATGTACATTTGCATCATGTAATAGTACTGTTGTATTAAGCACTGTTACCCACACCGTGCACCATAAATTGAATGTGTAGGAATGCCTGTAAATGACAGGTGTAATCCCCTGAGGCCATTTAATACAACTGAGAGATACATAGACAGTAAACAGGGAACATGTAGACAACAAAAAACAAATCGCACATGCAACTGAGATGTAAACTGTTGCTTTTTTAGCACACACAGCCATGGCTTGAATCCTGCCAGTGGTAGTAGTCTGTATACAGAATCATACCCCACAACTGTACAGATATGTCCAGAATGTCTATTAAAGTGGCCCATATCTATTGCCTATCAACTTGTCCCCCTAGGAAATTAGTGGGATGATCCCAGATGTATAGGCAGCAAACAGGACCTGCAACTGATTGACACATCTATGACAACAAACCTGGCACACTAGCAACTCCCCAATACCTTATGTGACTAAGAAGCCACATATGTCCCATTTACACCCCAACTTGTTAAGCTGTGGTCAGAGTGTGTATTGTAACAGAGTGAGATGTACGTGCATAATAGTAATGTGGAACCTGGTACTGTGTGTGGGAATATTCAGATAGTGCTAATAAACATTCCTCCCATAGGTCTGTCAGATACCAACACTGTGTCCAGAAATACAAGAATGATATGCAGTTGCTCTGAATAATGAGGTATTACACATCACTGTTGCCCACACTGTCCTACAACATATAACTGTGTAGGAAATCTGTATAAGAGTGTTGTTATACAAGGTCAGAATGCAAAAGCACAGGGGATTAATAAGACAGAAAGCAGATAGGAGATATACAGCAATATCTATAGAGCAGACACAACTGTGATGGACAGTGTTTAGGTTGTAGCAGACACAGCCATGGTCTGAATCCTGGGAGTGGAATTAGGCTCCATACAGAATCATACCCCACAACTGTACAGATGAGGTCCAGTATATGGGCCCATATCTGCTGCCAATCTCCCTGTCCCCCTGGTAAGTCTGTGGGATGATCCCAGATGTTCAGCCAGCAAACAGGGAATACAAGTGATTGTCGAACATCTATGAGAACACACCTGTCACTGTAGCAACCCCCGAAACTGTTAGGAGAGTAATATTTCAAGTATGTCCTATCTACACTCCCATGTCGTCAAGCTGTGACCAGAGCGTGTACAGTAACAGAGTGAAATGTATGTGCATAATAGTAATGTGTAATCCAGAACTTTGTGTGGCAACAGTCAGGTAGTGCTAGCAAACATTGCTCGCACAGGTATGTTGGATACAAACACTGTGCTGAGAAATACAGGTCATTATAACCTGTACTGGTACTGTTCACTTTGGTATTGTGGGGACTTGTGAGTGTTGCAGTTTCTCTGAATAATAAAGTATCACTGGTCACTGTCACCCACACTATGCTACATAATTTAACTGTGTAGGAAAGCATGTATATGTGTGTTTCAGGTCACTAAAGGTGGAAGAGAGCAATATTCTAGATATGTCCAGGCACACCAGGATGTGGTCAACACATGGCCAGAGTCTGTGCAGAAAGAGTTAGATAGCATAGTGCAAAACATCAACCCAGAGTCCGGGAGTATGTATAGAAGCAGTTAGTTAGTGTTAACAAACATTTCCTCCACAAGTATACCAGGTGAGAGGTGTATACTGCAGGTAAAACCGGGTCTTGTGTAACGATGACAACAGCCATATCACTGTCCAAACTAAGGCACTAGGGGAGTGTAGCAAGACTTGTAAGGTACAGATAACAGCACTGACTAGGAAAGTAATGTAGACTACAGGAATATACTAGTTGTTAATTGACATCTCCCCCCACCTTATCTCCAGCAATAATCAACATACCCACCCCAACCGGTATGTAATGACTCTGATAATGTCCATTGATTTGATAAATATTTGCATGGTTCCCATGCATGTGCTATATTGAATTATTCCAACATTGGTGGCATGGTGTCATCAATGTACCTGCATGCTGTTCTCATTACCACTGTGGTCCCATATATGCATGGGTTCTGTTTGCTATGCAACTGTTCTGTATCTGGTGTCTGGGTTAATGGGAATATCTATGCATGCTGTTATACCTAACCCCAGAATGTGTTGACTATTACTAATCCACAAATGATGAAATCTAAACACTATAGCACATTTGGGAAGCACGGTCCCAGCAGACCCACCTGTCCCACCTCAACTGCCTGTGGCACAAGGCACCAGCATGTCTGGGGCCCAACGCAAGACCTCCCTGTCTATTGGTCCTGCACCACCTTCGGGTGGAACCGCCTCAGGGGATGGGGATCACCCCCCCACTGGAGTGGGCGTAGACAGGCACCTATCACCCGTTGCCAGATCGGGGTCATGGTGTGTAGAGCAATCAACGAGCAGTTTGGTGATGTTCTATGCCAGCTCGAGGGCCGTGTGTTGTGATTAGAGAGTCAGCCTGGCTCTGTGACTCACTCCCCAGCACAGCCACCTTCGGGGCTGTGAAGGTGCAGTGGTGAATGCCCATGGGTGGGGACCTCAGTCCCACTGTTACCACTAGGGGGCTTGTGGGCTTCTGATATCCCAGCACCCCTCCCCATCAAGTTGTTTACCCCCCACATGTGTCACATACCACCACTGTATGCATCTTGTTTGTCTTGTTTGTTAAACTACCCAACCTACCTCTCCAAATATACCTATTACCCCTCCCCAACATTCCACTCTCACCTGAAAAAAAAAGGGAAATCTGTTCCCACAAAAAAATCTTGCCCCATACATAGCTCTCCATTTTGCACATGTGTCCACTGGACACATGTAATCCAGTATAATTGGCATCACAACTTATTATTGTTGTCCTCACACCTCTCCAAGGGGTTTGAGTACCCAAATCTAACTCCAAATGCAGTGTATATGCACAGCTGTTGCTGTAGAAGAAATGGGCAGCTATGGACCTTCCCTACACCCTTCCTGCACATCCTTAGCTATTTTCCCTACTCTCTTTCCCCCTTTGTGCCCCTTTTTTCACCACTTTCCTATCAACCCCTTTTTCTTTTCTTTTAAAGAAATTAGCATGGGAGTAAGTGGTAGTAAGCACTTTTAAGCAGGTTTAACCTTGTTTGTGCAGGGGTAAGCAATGCCTACACAGGTTAAGCAATTTAGAAGCTGAGTATAAGAAACTGTAACTGGAAGTTAGCAGTGCTTACCTCCACACAAACCCACTTACAACTGCTTTAAAGTGCCTTAATCACTCTGCATTGAACGGCCCATGTTCTGCACAGCAACCCTCTGCAAGGCTCAAGCAAAAGACCCTGCATACCATAGACAAGTGATTTACCACTAAGGCATGCCAGATAAAGATAAATATGATGTTGTCAGAAGCATATCATCCAGTCCAGTCATGCAACAGTACAGAGAATGTATACCAACATTTAGATGTATGCATGTATGCATGTGTGTAAATATATTAATATCTAAACAGATACGACATATCGATATATGTAGATATATATATATAGTTAGAAATATATACATACATATATATATATATATATATATATATATATATATATATATATATATATATGGGTTCACTTCAATTCACTGAACTTTCAATTCACTGACTTTCATTTCACTGACACCATTTCACTGAAATTCATTTCACTGAAACTTCATTTCACTGAAAGTTCATTTCACTGACAACTATTATTACAAAGTAAATGGAATATGCCCCCTTCCCCACTGTAGTGTGACCCTGGGGTTAGAATATATAGTTAGGGGGTGTGGGGGCGCAGCCCCTTCATTTCATATGATATTCTTACGTTTGATATAATATTACTTAGTAAAAGAAAGTAAGTGGGGCTGCCCCCACACCCCTAACTATATATTCTAACTCCAGGGTTGCACTACAGTGGGGAAGGGGGAATATTCCATTTTATTGCTAATAATAGTTGTCAGTGAAATGAACTTTCAGTGAAATGAAGTTTCAGTGAAATGAATTTCAGTGAAATGGTGTCAGTGAAATGAAAGTCAGTAAATTGAAAGTTCAGTGAACTGAAGTGAACCCATATAAATATATATATATATATATATATATATATATATATATATATATATATATATATAAATATATATGAATATATATACATGCAAATGCCTACATCGACACATATATATGTCTAGACCTATATGTCGACATTTACATAGCAAGTTACATATGTGTCTGCAGATATATATCTATGTAGGTATATATGGACATAGTTATATATATGTAAGAAGATATATATATCTATATAGGTATATATGGCCATACATCTGTAAATAGCAATGGTAGATTAACAAAAACATATATGTCCACATGTACCGTTAATGGGGTTGAGAGGCCCCAAACAATATACGTCTTGTACGAATAGGCATACACCCCCCACAGCCAAACATGTTTATTGCTACTGTAATTGGGATTGTCTTCACAGACATGGTGTGTGTGGGAGGTCACATCTGCTTCTCACATGTGCGCCATTGGCTATTGGCATACATCCTAAGACATCATAGTACAGTACCGCTGCTAGCACATAATGTCCCTGTGGACTGCAGCAGAGATATTGGCCAATATATGTGCACATTCTGACACACTCTGTACAGTCCAGAGGTATACACAGAACCCCTTAGTGCAAAACATGTGGACCAAGCCTGACAATATGGATGTTAACAGCCATGTAGATGGGTATAACACATAATGACCGATATACATTTGCCGCCATAGATTATGCATTCACACACCCCTGTCTATCCTGACAATTAATAACCACTGGTACAGGGGTGCCATGGCCACATACTACCCGCTAGCTATTGACATACATCTGTACAGCATCCCACTGCTCTGTCCGACACACATGACTGTTAAGGGAGGCCCAGCATGACATGACATCTCACTGGGTAAGTACACTAAGCTGCTAGGCATGTAACAATGCACTGCACAGGCTACAGGCAGACTGGCTCAACACTGGCCTACATGTCCTATGGGGGAATGCACATATACTTGCATTTATAGCAGGTTCTACAGGCATGTCACAGCACAGGGTAAGATACACCTGTGTGAAAGTGCATAACCACAACCAATGTGAACACAGCCACAAACACATATGGTAAGCTAGCATAATATTACAGTATATGGACTATTTGTTCAACGTCATTCTTATATGTGCCACTCACAGACTAACCCTACATATACTGAAATTCTACACAGTTTGGTCTGATGCCTGTCTGTGTATGGGCCATGTGTGTGTATGGCCCTACAAACATGTAAGCCAATATGGTAACATACAGTGGAGCAGCATGTAACATCAGATAAGACAGGACCTAGAACAATGACATCTACCACAGTCTGTACACAGGCCAAAGTACATATTAACAATACACACGCTGTCGACATTCACCATAAGTACACAGACCCAAGTACTGTAAAACAACCACAGAATGTCCAGGTTATGTCATCAAATATAACCCCTACTGTACATAATATGTGTAGCAGTCTGATATCTCACTGGACTGTTATCAGATAAGATAACACTAATAATGGTGCACAGCACATATGCACCTCTTAATGCATGACATATGTACAAAGGTTGACAGAGTTGTGGCTGGAAGCAGATACACAGGGCCAATATTGAAATGTTGCTGTGATAACCTCATACATTTACTGTTGTAACAGGGTTTGTTGCAACATATGTCCTATGAGGGATATGAAGTCAGTAACTGTCATGGCTTTCACTATCTACAGACTGCAATCCTCACATTACCTTCTGCAGTTGATGGATAGATGTTCCATGGGTAACACATGAAAACAAAGGCACAACACACTGCCCAGTATGTAGATGACCCTACAGATGGGGATTCCTCACAAACATACTACTGACATGGCAAGTATTAAAACATGTAGTACAGCCATATCCACACACACACTGTTAAACCAACATTACTTCAAATGCAGTATAGCAGCACTTACAGTCTGTAGTCAGGTCAGGCACATCCCCCTCCAGTGTGTTGCCCTGTTTCCACAGTGTATGTTTTTAGAGGTAAATCCTCAATCCATCTGAGATGCTGTTTGCCAAACAATAGATCTAGTTCCTGCTCACAGTGAATGAAAAGGGCCAACACCAACATGATGTTCCTAGATACTGAAGTGTGTTTCCATGCAACTGGCTATGGGAATGTTACCACAGCTGTTCCACATGCAATCAGCTAGGGAGGGAAGGGCTGCAATTCATGCAGAGGCCATCAGCTGATCATGAGCATCACTTAAAATACACATGCTGCTGCCTAAGCAAAGCAGGTGTAGGCCTCCACATCCACCAGAGAGGGAGTGAGAGAGGCAGACAGAGGCAAAGACAAGTCAGGGAGGAGTGGGAGAGTAAAGCCTAAGCATGTTTGTGTCACACACCTATCAGCACATGGTATCAAACCCCTGACAACTATGTAGTGCTATTACATTTCTATGCAGTTATTGGATATGCCACATAGGTTACATGTTGTGGAGCCCTCAGAACATATGTGTGATGGTGAGTGACATCTACAACAGGGATATGGTAGCTATATGGTAGGTGTAGTACACGTGCCTGTACGCATGTGCCAGCGTCATCACAGCCACATTCTCACAGGGGCGCACACACATTGACACACTTGGCTGGACCAGGAATACAACCCATCACTAGTGAGATTGCCACAGCACATTACTGTGCAGTTATTACATGCACCACAGGAGTCATACAGAGGTAATATGGCAAAGGGTATGGGGAGGTGTCTGACATCAGACAGCATGCTGCAGTATGACAATGGGGGTTGTAGTGAGTGTGAATGTGAACATACGCATCATACAACACACACATACGCACACACACACACACACACACACACACACACACACACACACACACACACACACACACACACACACACAAACCCACACACAGTGCCAGTACTGACATGCATGGGTGCATTGATTCATGGGTGTGTAGTGGTGAACTGTGCCAGATAGTTATACAAGGCTAGGTGATGGGTACACCTTGGCATCAGGCAACATGACAATGGTCTGCATTGTGTCTCAGGGGTGTAGAATCTGGATTTCCCCACACAAGTGGGTAATATATTCATCATCCAGTCACCTGGGTGACTAATGCGTGTGGACAATGCTGTGCATTGCTTGCCATGTATGTGTTCCTTAGTCCATGACATGGATGGTGTCTGTGATGTGCACAACTTCCACATGCATGTACAGCGACATATGGAACTGTACCTGGGGTGTCTGGCCCTTGCTGTGTACACAGATTATCATCAGATGTGCCAGTCCTGGCCTCATGTGGTAGGAATGGGTAATGGACAGTAGGTTTACCCTACACCTACATTGATAATATGCTAACGGCATTCCCTGGTGTCAGTAGCATCTGTCCATACAGGGCATGTGTTCAGGCATGGTATGTCCTTTGTAGGTCATATATGATGGCACCACAGGTGTTGCAGGTGTCCAGTGGGGAACATGGGGAAGGTGCACTGTCTGCATGCACATGCCTATTGGACAGATGGACAGGGTGCTATGCCCTCTGTAGGCCACTGCAATCACTCCATAGTTACTATCAGTGGGCAATATGCAGTGTAATACCAACATAGTGGCTGTTGCCTAGGCAAGTGTGTGTGTATGAGGTATGGGTTGATAGTGTTGTCTGGCTAATACTAGGGTTGCTAACTTTGTTTGTCTGGCCTTGATGTCACATGTATGGGTATGGATCTGCACCCAGCATCTCGGCAATTTCACATCTGTTATCCCTGTACAGTGGACATTGTAATATATACTAGGGCCACCATATAAGAAATTTGCATAACCCGCTCCACATTGGGCCCAGTTGTTACACACTCACAGCCATCTCCACACAGGATATGAGTTACACACATACACACACACACACACACACACACACACACACACACACACACACACACACACACACACACACACACACAGTTCCCTCCCACCTAACTATTTTATTACACTACAGCAGTATGCAGATATAGTACATGCCACAGATATTACTGGAGTACTCCTTCCCCAAAGGTGCATTTCAAATTGGATGACATCAGCAGGATTGCCAAAGTAGGGCATTCGAATTGTAGTGAGTGTGGCTAGGCAAAAATGCACTGCCCCCTACATAGATATTGAAACACACATAAAACATCCACAACCAACATGTGTGGGTATAGAACATCTAATAGAGGTCTATATTACACTATAGCATAAAGCTGTTATAGGATGCACCACAGAGATTACCAGAGTGCTCCTTCCCCAAAGGTGCATTTCACAGTGAATGACATCAGCAGAATTGCCAAGGTAGGGCATTTGAATTGTAGAAAGTGTGGCTAGGCTAAAATGCACTGGTCCCTACACAGACATTGAAACGCACACAAAACATCCACAACTGATATGTGTGGGTACAGAACCCCTAAAAGGGGGTCTATATCACACTACAGCAGTATGCAGTTATGGTACATACTACAGAGGTTACTGGGGTACATCCTTCGCAGAGGTGTATTTCTAGGTGGATAACATCAGCAGCCTTACCAAAGTATAGCATTTGAACTGTATATAGTGTGACTACCCTAAAAAGCATTGTTTTCTATACAGACAGACACACACACACACACACACACTTGCCAAGTCTGGGATCAGAACTCCTACCTAACTAATTTATCATATTACAACAGTACACGGTTATAGGACACGCTATGGAGATTACTGGGCTACAACCTTCCCAGAGATGTATTTCTAAGGGGATGACATCAGCAGCCTTACCAAAGCAGAGCATTTCAATTGTAGGGAGTGTGACTACCCTAAAAAACATTGCTCTCTACACAGACACACACACACACAAACAGTTGCCAAGGCTAGGATGAGAACTCATACTTAACTATTTTATTACACTACAGTAGTATGATGTTATGGGATGCACCACAGAGATTAATAGGCTGCAACTTTCCCAAAGGCGTATTTCACAGTGGATAACCTCAGCAGGCTTGTCATAGTAGGGTTATGGAGAGGGCAGTATGTGTGCATGGGCCATAACCCATTCATCTAGAGGTTGACACACTACATGCAGACACACACAGGGTCATATTTCACAGGTACTTCTATACAGCTGCTAGATGACTACTTCATTGTGCAGGCATGTTGCACAACTAGCACGTGCACCACATAGTCTGTAATGCTAACAGATACTGGTGGCTAGTATCTGCAGTGAGTGACATTTGAACCTCATGTGGTTGGGGCCCTTTGGCTGTGCGTTGGGTGGGACAGGCCTGGATGGCTCCTTGTCACAGTCACCCTCTTCCACACATCTATGTACGTCTACCTTTGGCTTATTATAGTGTGTTGTCCTTACAAATATGCCTGTATTTCTATCCACTGTGTGTGCAAAGCATGAGTGGTGCATACTGAGGAGTGTCTGCACAATCATCTGTGACTGCCAAATATGTCTGGTCCACTGGTGTTTGCAGACATGGCCTTCATGTGTTTAAGTGTGTGAGCATGCCCAGTATGACCTTTCAGTATGTTGTTGACTGACATTGCCTTAATTTCTCTGTGTGTGTGTGGGCATGCCCAGTATGCCCGTCTGTACTGAATGTGTTGATCAAGTCCAGGTAGTTTGTACTGCAATGCTGACCTTTGTGTTGTACACCTACAGGTAGCATGCTGTCTCTGCAGGGTATCCGTCGATCATTTGGCATTGACTGTTACTACATTTTTGCATAGGATGGAGGGCACACCTGACTATTCCTACATTCCTACACAGTATTGGGGGGCACACCTGGCTGTGACTGCATTTCTACATGGGATTGGGGGGCACACCTGACTATTTCGACATTTCTACACAGGACTAGGCAGGGGCACATCTGACTGTGACTACATTTCTATTTAGGATAAGGGGGGGGCACACCTGACTATTTCTACATTTCTACACATGATTGGGGGGCACATCTGACTGTGACAACATTTCTGCATAGAATGGGGGCACACCTGACTATTTCAACATTTCTACACAGGATTGGGGGGGCACACCTGATTGTGACTACATTTCTACATAGGATGGGGGGCACACCTGACACTTGTACACATTTGCTAGGACTGTACTGGTATGTCGGGTACTCCATTTCATTCTGTAGTCTTACCTATCATGCTGACTAGAGGCATACAAGTGTACTACAGATCTTAGCTTTTAATTACCTACATATTAGTGTCTGACTTCCTACCCTTCAGAATTGACATCCCACTTCCTGACCTGCTGTAGTCTGTCTGTGTAGGCCTGGGGGGGGGCTACCCATAGGCCTCATCCAGAGGCCATAGCACAGCCTTTGTTTGTGCTTGTCTTCACCTGTCCTGCTGGCTGTGACTGTTGTTGTGTATGTGAACCCCCTAACTGGCATGTGTGAGTCACTTACCTTGTTGGTGTCCCAGTATTGATGGTGGTGCTGCAGGGCTGCCTGTGATGGATGCACATACTACACACCCTACACATGGTTAAGCACAGGTAGTGTAATATTTGGCATCCCATTTACTGCATGTGAAAGTCAGAGAGAGGTGTTATTCCCTGGGTCCCTCCTGTGTCAGTGTATGTGCTATGCGTTGCCTCTTTGCCAAGGCCAGGGCATACTGGGCACATCTCCTTCTGCCTACTGGAGCAGGCTCAGTTTGTTCCTCCCCTGAGTCACTCTGTGCCTGTGCAGGCCTTGGCAATGGTGGGGGGCTGTGTGGCCCTGCCCCGTGCTGTTCCTGCTGCAGCTGGTTCCGCAGAATCATATTGTGTAGCATGGCACATGCAAGGACAATTTGGGTATACGTAGCTGGTGAGCACTGCAAGGCTCCACCGGATGTGTCCAGATACTGGATCCGTGACTTGAGCATCCCAAACACGCACTCTACTATAATTTTGGTCTGTGCTTATGCCTCATTATGGAGTTCTTGTTTGGGTGTGTGTGCATTTCTGATGGGTGTCATCAGCCATGGCTCCAGTGCATATTCAACATCCCAAATTAGGTGACCGTCAGGGATGTCCCCACACCAACACACTATAATAAGCCAAAGGTAGACATACATAGATGTGTGGAAGAGGATTACTGTGACAAGGAGCCATCCAGGCCTGTCCCACCTAGCACACAGCCAAAGGGCCACAACCACACGAGAGTCAGATGTCACTCATTGCAGATACTAGCCACTGGTATCTGTCAGCATTACAGAATACGAGGTGCACGTGCCAGCTGTGCAACACGACTGTATAAGGACGTAGTCATCTAGCAGCTGTATACATGTACCTGTGAAATATGACCCAGGGTGTGCCCGCATGTGATGTGTCAACCCCTTGATGAATGGGTTATGGCCCATGCGCACACACTGCCCTCCCCATAGCCCCACTATGACAAGCATGCTGATGTCATCCACCTAGAAATACATCTCTGGGAAGGTTATAGCCCAGTAATCTCCATGGCATGTGCCATACCTATGTACTGCTGTAGTGTGATAAAATAGGTAGGAGTTCTAACCCTAGCCTTTGCAACTGTGTGTGTTTGCGTGTGTGTCTGTCTGTGTAGAGAACAATGCTTTTTAGGGTAGTCACACTCCCTACAATTGGAATGCTTTACTTTGGTAAGGCCCCTAATGTCATCCACCTAGAAATACATCAATGGTAAAGTTGCATCCCGATGATCTCTGTAGTGCATGCCATAACTGTGTACTGCTGTAGTATAGTAAAGTGGGAGTTCTAACCCCAGCCTAGGCAACTGTGTGTATCAGTCTGTGTAGAAAGCAATGCTTTTTAGGGTAGTCACACCCTCTACAATTTATATACTCAACTTTGGCAAGGCTGTTGATGTCATCCACCTAGAAACACACCTGTGGGAAGAGTGTAGCCCACTAATCTCTCTAACATGTCCTGTAACTGCATGCTACTATAGTGTGAGAAAGTAGTCAGGTAGGTGTTCTAATCCCAGACAAGGAAAGTGTGTGTGTGTGTGTGTGTGTGTGTGTGTGTGTGTGTGTGTGTGTGTGTGTGTGTGTGTGTGTGTGTGTCTGACTCTGTCTGTGTAGACAGCAATATTTTTAGGGTAGTCACTCTCCCTACAATTCAAATGCTCAACTTTGGCAAGGCTGTTGATGTCATCCACCTAGAAATACACCTCTGGGAAAATTGCAGCCCAGTAATCTATGTAGCGTTTCCTGTAGCTGTGTATTGCTATAGTGTGATAACGTAGTTAAGTAGGTGTTCTAATCCCAAACATGGCAAGTGTGTGTGTCTGACTCTGTTGGTGTAGAAAACAATGCCTTTTAGGGTAGTTACACTCCCTACAATTCAAATGATCAACTTTGGCAAGGGTGATGATGTCATCCACCTAGAGATACACCTCTGGGAAAGTTATAGTCCAGTAATCACTGTAGTGTGTGCCATAACTGTGTACTACTGTAGTGTGAGTTAGAACTCTGGTGGGGTTCTATTCCCATCCATGGCGGTTCCGGACATTTTATGTGTGTTTCAATGTTTGTAAGGAGCAATGCATTGCAGACAAGTCGCAATCAGTACAATTCAAATGCCCTACTTTGGCAATCCTGCTGATGTCACCCATTGTGAAATACACCTTTGGGGAAAGAGTTCTCCAGTAATCCCCATGGTGTGTCATATAACAGCTCCATGCTATATTGTGATACAGACCTCTGTTAGGGGTTCCATACCCACACATGTTGGCTGTGGATGTTTTGTATGTGTGTCACTATCTGTGTAGGGAACAATGCATTTTAGCCTAGCCACACTCACTACAATTTGAATGCCCTACTTTGGCAATCCTGCTGATGTCATCCAAAGTAATATACACCTTTGGGGAAGGAGTACTCCAGTAATCTCTGCGTAGTGCTGTAGTGTAATAAACTAGTTAGGTAAAGGTTCTTCTCCCAGACATGATAGGTGTGTGTGTGTGTGTGTGTGTGTGTGTGTGTGTGTGTGTGTGTGTGTGTGTGTGTGTGTGTGTGTGTGTGTGAGACACCTGGGCCCAATGTGAAGTGGGTTTTGCAAATTTCTTATAAGGTGGTCCTAGTAAATATCACAATGTCCACCTTACAGAGATAACAGATGTGAAATAGCTGAGAGGCTGGGGTGCAAATCCATACCCATACATGTGACATCAAGGCCATGCAATCACAGTTAGCAACCCCAGTATTACCCAGAGCACATTCTCAACCCATGTCTCTCACATACACACACACACACACACACACACACACACACACACACACACACACACACACCTAGGCAACAGCCAATATGTGGGTAGTACACTGCATATTGGCCACTGATAGTAACTATGGAGTGATTGCAGTAGACTACAGAGGGCATGGCACCCTATCCATCTGTCCAATAGGCATGTACATGTAGACAGTGCACCTTCTCCATGTCCCCACTGGACACTTGCAACACCTGTGGTGCCATCACATGTGAACCACAAAAAGGACATACCATGCCTGAAAACATGCCTTGTATGGACAGATGCCACTGACACCAGGGAATAACATTAGCATGCTAACAATGTAGGTGCAGAGTAAACCTGCTGTCCATTACCAGTTCCCACCACAGGTGGCCAAGACTGGCACATCTGATGATAATCTGTGTATACAACATGGGCCAAACACCCCAGGTACAGTTCCACATGTCACTGTGCATGCATGTGGGAGGTGTGCACATCCCAGACACCATGCATGTCATGGACTAAGGAATACATACATGGCAAGCGATGCACAGCATTGCCCACCCAGGTGACTGGATGGTGGTTACAATACTCACCTGTGAGGGCAAATTCAGAAACTACAGCCTTGAGCCACAATGCAGACCATTGTCATGGGGCTTGATGCCAACGTATACCCATCACCTAGTCTTGTATACCCGTCTGGCCCAGTCGACCACCACACACCCATGCAGAAATGTACCCAAGCATGTTAGTACTGGCATCCTGTGTGTTTATGTGTTTGCTGTGTGATGCGTATGATCACATCCACACTCACTACCACCCCATTGGCATGCTAGAGCATGCTGTCTGATGTCAGACACCTCCACATACCCTTTGCCCATATAACCTCCGTATGGCCTGTGTGGTGCATGTGATACCTGCACAGTAATGTGTCTGGCAATCTCACTAGTGATGAGTTGTAATCCTGGTTGTGCCAAGTGTGTCAATGTGTGTGCATCCCTGAGAGAGTGTGGCTGTGTTGACACTGGCACCTGTTCATGCGGACAGGCATGTATACTTCACCTACAATATAGCTACTATATTCTTGTTGCAGTTGTCACTCACCATCAGATATATGTTCTGAGGGCTCCACAGCAGGTAACCTATGTGGTGCATCCAATAACTGCATAGAACTATAATAGCCCTATGTAGTCATCAGGAGTTTGGTACCCTGTGCTGGTAGTTGTGTGACACAAACATGCTTAAGTTTTACTCTCCCACCCCTCCATGACTTGTCTTTGCCTCTATCTGCCTCTCTCAGTCCCTCACTGGTGGATGTGGAGACCTACACCTGCTTTTCTTAGGCAGCAGCATGTGTATTTTAGGTAAAGCTCATGAGCAGCTGATGGCCTATGCACGAATTGCAGCCCTCCCCTAGTTGATTGCATGTGGAACAGTTGTGGTAACATTCCCATAGCCAATTGCATGGAAACACACTCCAATATCTAGGAACATCATGTTGGTGTTGGGCCTTTTCATTTACTGTGAGCAGGAACTTGATCTGTTGTTTGGCAAACAGCATCTCAGATGGAGTGGGGATTTACCTCTGACAACATACACTGTGGAAACAAGCCAGCACACAAGAGGGGGATGTGCCTGACCTGACTACAGACTGTAAGTGCTGCTATACAGCATTTGGAGTAATGTTGGTTTAACAGGGTGTGTGCAGATATGGCTGTCCTAGATGTATTAATACCTGCCATGTCAGTACTATGTTTATGAGGACTCCCCATCTGTAGGGTCATCTGCAGACTGGGCAGTGTGTGGTGCCTTTGTTTTCATGTGTTACCCACAGAGCATGTATCTGTGAACTGCAGAAGGTAGTGTGAGGATTGCAGTCTGCAGATGGTGAAAGCCGTGACAGTTACTAACTTCATATCCCTCATAGGACATATGATGCAACAAACCTTGTTACAACAGTAAATGTATGATGTTCTCACAGCAACATGTCAATATTGGCCCTGTGTATGTGCTTCCATCCACAACTCAGTCAACCTTTGTACATATGTCGTGCATTAAGAGGTGCATATGTGCTGTACGCCATAGTTAGTGCCATCATATCTTATAACAAGCCAGTGAGATATCAGACTGCTACCCATGTTATGTACAGTAGGGGTTATATTTGATGACATAACCTGGACATTCTGTGGTTGTTTGTACAGTACTGAGGTCTGTGTACTTATGGTGAATTTCAACAGTGTGTGTATTATTAATATGTACCTTGGCCAATGTACAGACTGTGGTAGATGTCATCGTCCTAGGTCCCATCCTATCTGATGTTACATGCTTGCTCCACTGTATGTTCCTGTATTGGCTTACATGTTTGTGGGTCCATACACACACATGTCCCATACCACAGATGGGTATCAGACCACACTGTGTAGTGGCCCAGTATATGTAGGTTTAGTGCGTGAGTGGCACATATGGGGATGGTGTTGAACAGATATTCCATATACTGTAATATTATGCTAGCTTACCATATGTGGCTGTGGCTATGTTCACATCGGTTATGGTTATGCACTTTCACGCAGGTGTATCTTACCCTGTGCTGTGACATGCCTGTAGAGCCTACTATATATAAGCAGGTAAGTGTGCATTCCCCCATACGAGATGTAGGCCAGTGTTGAGCCAGTCTGCCTTTAGCCTGCACAGTGCTTTGTTAAAAGGCTAGCAGCTTAGTGTACTTACCCGGTGAGGTGTCATGTCCAGATACTTGCCAGATGTACTGCTGCTGGGCCTTCCTTAACAATCATGTATGTCAGACAGAGCAGATGAATGCTGTACAGATGTATGTCAATATCTAGTGGGTAGCATGTGGCCATGGCACCTCTGTACCAGCAATTATTATGTGCCAGGAAAGACAGGGGTGTGTGAATGCATAACCTATGGGGGCGAATGTATGCCTGTCGTTATGTGTTATACCCATCTCCATGACTATTAACATCCATATTGTCAGGCTTGGTCCACATGTTCTGCCCTAAGGGGTTCTGTGTAAACCTCTGGACTGTACAGAGTGTATCAGAATGCCCACATCTATTGGCTAATATTTCTGCTGTAGTCCACAGGAGCATTACGTGCTTGCAGCGGTACTGTACTATGATGCCCGTAGGATGTCTGTCAGTAGCCAATGGCACACGTGAAAAGCAGATGTGACCACCCACACACACCATGTATGTGAAGACAATCCCTATTACAGTAGCAACCGACTGCTAATATACCTGCTATACATGCTTGACATCTCCTTGCACTAAGAAGGTGGGACTATAAAGGCTGAGGTAGGGCTACACCCCATGTTCAAGACATATGGTGAATATATATGTACATATGATTATCCAGATATCTCTATAGATAATTACACATGTACATATCAACATATATAGATGGGTGTGTATATGTACATAGATATGCACATACACACCCAGACAGATACATATACAGAGCAGTATATGTCTACACATATACAGATAGAGATACATATGCACATATACGTTTACTATGCTGCCATGCCAGCCAACAGTCTACTGCTGTTGTATCCCCCACACATACACACATACGGTGGGGCTGGGGCTGTATATGTGTGGGCTTCACCTACACAATACATATGTGCCCATATGCACTCCAGAGGCCACTGTATATAACAGTGGTATATGACCCTGTATTATTGAGTCTGTGGGGGTGCTCCATACATAATCCAGGCTGTTACAAAATGTGGGGGTATCAGGGGTGAGCTGCCTTAAGGTAACTGGATGTACAGTACCATACATGTCAACTATCTTGACATTACTTACATAAAGTGGGTTACTACAGGCCTACTGCCTCCTGCCATACAGACTGTTCTTTTTGCCAGTATACCTGTGATGGTGTCAGTTATGACTTGTTATGTAACAGTTACATCCCATTTGGTCAACTTAAGTCTTTGCCACCTAGTGATTGTGTACAGAGTGTAGATAGAGGCTGCTGGACTATACACCTGCATCACTTACTGTTGAGAGTGTGGTATCTTGTGGCCCAGTCTGTCTTTACTATTGTATGATTTGAAGGGCTTGGCCTGGACAGCAGCAGTTGTGGACCTTTCTAGTCTACTGTATTAGTATAACTGTTTCACAGTTGCATTACTCTGTTGATATGGATGTCAGTGTCTGAACAGCTATGTGATATGGCATATAAATTTATAATAGTACACAAATAAAGGTATTCAATTTCTGAAAACCTGTGTGGTGTTTATCCTATGACCTCTCTGTGGGTATATGTTGCAGGCAATGAATGCCATTTGCATGGGTGTCTCATCCAGTGTCCATTTGTTAGGGTGTTAACTGTAGGCATAGTGGCTGTACCATATTGTGTGTGCCTACTACATAAGTATCTTACTGTACATATCTCTGCTAGTCACATGTATATATATATATATATATATATATATATATATATATATATATATATATATACATATATAGATATGTTGTATCTGTTTCGATATTAATATATGTACACACACACATGCATCTACATGTTGGTATACATTCTTTGTACTGTTGCATGACTGGGCTAGATGATATGTTTTTGAAAACATCAGATTTATGTATATCTGGCATGGTTTAGTGGCCAATCACTTTGGCTATGGTGTGCAGAATCCTAGGTTTGAGCCTTGCAGAGGCTAACAGGAGCTGTTAGATACAGAGTGATTGAGGCAGTTGTAAGCGGGTTTGCACAGATGTCTTTGTCCTTCGGCTTTTTCCTGGTAAGGAGTCGCCACAGCAGAACTCCGGTCCATTAATGACTGGCAGTAGATTTTTACGAAATGCCGAGGTGCCAGCTTGAAGCTCAACCTTCAACGAAGGCATGCCCATTTACGCATGCATGTCTTTTGAATGCTACCCAACCACGGGGAGGACATGCAGACTCCACACAGAAGGCACTCCCAAGCCAAGCCGAGAATCAAACGGGAGAACCTTGTGCAGTGAGGTAACAATGCTACCGCCGTACCTCCGCGGCAAATTGGGTTTGCACAGAGGTAAGCACTGTTAATTCCAGTTACAGTTTCTTATACTCAGTTAGCTTCTAAATTGCTTAATGTGTGTAGGCATTGCTTACCCCTGCACAAACAGGCTCAAACCTGCTTAAAGGCGCTTACTCCTGCTTCTCCCCATACTAAGTTCTTTAAAAGAAAAAGGGGTTGATAGGAAAGTGGTGAAAAAAGGGGCACAAAGAGGGAAAGACAGCAGGGGAAAATAGCCAGTGATGTGCAGGAAGGGTGTAGGGAAGGTCCATAGCTGCCCATTTCTTCTACAGCAACAGCTGTGCATATGCACAGAATTTGGAGGTAGATATGGACACTCAAACCCCTGGATGGGGGGGGTGAGGACAACAATAATTTGTTGTGATGCCAATTAGACTGGATTACATTTGTCCAGTGGACACGTGCAAAATGGACAGCTATGTATAGGGTGAGATTTTTTTTTGTGGGAACAGATTGCCTTTTTTTTTTTCAGGTGAGATTGGGATGTTGGGGAGGGGTAGTAGGTATATTTTGGGTGGTAGGTTGGGTAGGTTAACAGACAAGACAAACAAGACACATACAGGGGCAGTATATGACACATGTGGGGGGTAAACACCTTGGAGAGGGAGGGATATTTGAAAGTCGCAAGCCCATGAGACCCCAAATGGAAACAGTGGGACTGAAGTCCCCACCCATGGGCAGTCACCACTGCACCTTCACGGCCCCAAAGGTGGCTGTGCTGGGGGCTGGGTAGGAGGGGCAGGCTCACCCTCTATTTGCACCACATGGCCCTCAACTGGCATAACTGGTCTCGAATCTCCTTGTCGAGCTCCCTATGCACCACTGCCTGGACCTGATGGCGGGTGACAGGTTCTTCTCCGCTCCCATTCCCAGGGAGGTGAGCCCCATCCCCGGGGGGGGGTGAGCCTCATCCCCTGAGGCAGTTCCACCCAAAGGTGGTGCAGGGTCAACAGGGGAGGAGGTCCCAGGCAGGGCCCCAGACGTGCTGGTACCCGGTGCCATGGCCAGCTGAGGTGGGACAGGTGGGCCCGCTGGGACCAGCCTTCCCATACGAGCTATGGTGTTGCAGTTTTAAGAAAGATATCGGTTAGTAATAGTAAACAGCATTCAGGATTACTTATAACAGCATGCATAGGTATTCCCATTAACCCAGGACACCAGATTTACAACAGTTGCAGAGCGAGCAGAATACATGCATATATGGGACAATAGTGGCCATTACAACAACATGCAGGTTTCATTGATGGCAACAGGCCACCAATATGGGAGTATTTTAACATGGCACATACATAGAACCAAATGTGAATATTTATAAATCAATAGGACATATGTTCCAACAAAAGGTTGGAGTGTACACGTACCCATTGAGGTGTGTAATTAGGTTATTGTTGCACATATGGTGGGTGTGAGAGAGAGAGGTCATTTAACAACTACTATATTTCTGTAGTTTTCACAACTTTCTTAGTCACTGCATTGATCTGTCCCTTACATGTATTATTACACTACCCGATGGCCTTACTTTGTACAATGGTATGTTTGTAGATTAGTACATACGTGGACTGTGTCTTACATATAGTCTACACCTCTTACCTGTTATAGCTGTTGAGAAAATCATTGTTAACAATACCTGACAGTTTCTACACATACTCCCATATTCCATGCTTGTAGACAAGTATATAAGTGAACTGTGTTGCCCCTACAGTCTACACCTCTTACCTGTTATAACCGTTGAGAAAATCATTGTTAACACTACCTGACAATTTCTACACATACTCCCAGATTCCATGCTTGTGGACAAGTATATGAATGAACTGTGTTGTATCTACAGTCTACGCCTCTTACCTGTTATAGCTGCGGAGAAAATATTTGTTAACACTACTGGACAATTTCTACACATACTCCCAGATTCCATGTTGATGTTATACACATACCTAACAATCTGTTATTTCACACACTCTGGTCAAGGCTTGACAGGATGCAGGTGTTAATGTGACATATTTTGAGAATTGCTGTCATACACTTTGGATGAGATGCTACAATGACAGGTTTGTTTTCATATACATTTTCAGACTATGTACAGGTCTGACTATCAGTTATATGTCAGTAAAAGCTGCCTACATTTCTTGGATCATCACACTGATTTGTCAGGGGAACAGGTTACCGGGCAGCAGATTTGGGCCATTTATCTGGACATGCTGGACAGATCAGAACAGTTGAGGGGTATGACTATGCATACAGCTTACTACTTGAATATTCTGCCACAGTCTGTGTAGTTGATGGTTATGATTATGCTTACAGCTTACTATCTGAACATTCTAGCAAATTTTGTACAGTTGTTGGATCTAATTATGCATACAGCTTTCTATCTGGACATTCTCACAAACTATGTACAGCTGTGGGGTATAATTATTCATACAACTTATTACCACTCCTGGAATTCAATCCCCTGCTGTGTGTGGTAAAAATATTACAACTGACATCACAGTACACTGTGCTATCAGGGACTTGGTGTTAAGCATTCCATTGTTTTCTGTCTAAGTCTCCCTCAGTTGCACAATATGACTGACCTCTTGAGACTTCCAACATTGTTATACTGAACTTCCTACACATTTTATCTGCATTCAACAGTGTGGGTAACACTGCTTAATGCAACAGTACTATTTATAGAATGCAACACTACTACAACAACATATGAAAGCAGACTGTACACAAGCACTCCAGGGGTTATACTTTTATTCACAAGATATTACACCTTTATTTACACACAACCTATATGACAGTCTTCCTGCCATACTGTCTAGTTTATTCAGTACATCCCATACACAATGCATTTTTATACTGGTACAACACTTTCTAGAACTGTTATATTTATTTATGACAGTACATGCAATATTATTACTAACCTGCCTCGCAATGCAGCCTTTTCCACCTAGCAGCATGGGCTTGCTGGTTTGTAGCCCGCTCATCTGCAGCTGTCAGAGAAATACAGTAATATTTAGCCATTACCTCTCCATAGTATAAACAAGATAGGCAAGCATTATCTACATAGTAGAATGAGTACTTAGTGCTGGGGCATCGGCCATCCACCTTGATTCTTGGATCCACTGCTGCAAGAGATCCCCCTCCACCGCTTCAGGTCAGCATGGTGACGCCTGACCTGCTCAACAGTCCGGAGGATACCAGTGCCACTGGTGAAGTCACAGGAGAGACTGTCCCAGGCCTCCACTTTATACTGAGAGCCCTGGCACTGGCCCTGCAATAGTCTCTGCTCATGGTGTGTTGCCCAGAGCCATACTATGAATCTGGACTCCTAGATGCCCCAGCGCTGCACTTGAAATCGAGTGCCTTTCCCAACTCCAGCCATTCTGCATACAGTAGGGAGCTGCAACCAGTCATGGGAAGTATTCACACCTGTGGGGTTTAAATATGCCCGATTTCCCACACTTTTCTGTGATTGGACGATTTTGAAAAGACTACGCTATGGGCACACCTGCTTACCTAATGTTGCCATTGCTTAAAGGGGTATACCACTGGGCAGATTGAGGTAGCCAGCCTACACATTGCTTACACCAACTAAGCTGAGCTATGCAATGCTTAGCGTTGCTTAATATTTAATTTGCATTATATTTTCCTTTTGGCATTGATTTATTATTTTTTACATGTTATATATGTGTCTGGTATCCATGAATCATGTGTACGTACACTGTATGTGGTCCTGGGGACTTCAACACTTTATTACAATAACACCTCACATCTGGCCTTACTGCAGTACTTCAGTTCACATATTTATGTTATGTAGCAAGTTATACAACATCACAATGTACATAGATTCCTTTCACATGTTCAGTTTGATTTTCCAATGGTGAGGATTTGTTTGTTGAAACCTCAATCTTATGTACTGCTATGATGGCTTAGTGGTTAACTATTGTGACTGTAGTGTCTTGGGTTCGAGGCTTGCCAAAGCTGTTTATTTTCTTGCTGGGCAGAACACGGGCCATTGATTACAAAGTGAGTAAGATACTTTAAAGCAGTTGTAAGTGGGTTTGCATGGGTTTGCATGGAGGTAAGCACTGCTAACCTCTGGTTCATGATGCTTAAAGAGTGTTAGTTTCAATATTGCTTAATCTGTGTTTGCATTGCTTACCGCTGCACAAATAGGCTTAAGCCCACTTACTACTGCTTAAATATGCTTACTACTGCTTATTTATGCTTGAACCTGCTTGCTAGTGCCTTATTTATTATGACACTGACACCTCACATGCGCATTGCCTACAGTACTCCAGTTCATATACATATGTTATTTAGTGGGTTATGCAATATAAATATTACTCATAATGTGCTTTGCCATGGAAAATGGAATCTACTGCAGTGGGACTCGAACTGGGAATGTCTGCTTGTAAGGCTACTGCTTTGCCCACTACACTACTGCTATGCTGCTTGAATTGCATATATCTTCCTTGTTATCCTCTTCAGCCTTTTAATCTGCTTTAACCATTGCTAAGCGATGGACACACCCGTGCACCTACAGTTAACTTTAATCGGATTTAAAAAAAAAAAAAAAGGTTTCTTCATTTTATTTATATATACTGTGGCTGTTGTACACATGGGGGACTGTTGGTGGGGATATGTGGACACCTATGAGCAGTCTCGCTCATTTCTTACCCCTTTCTGCTGTTCTACATTGCAGGGGCATGTTTATTCTGAGAGCTCTGTTCTCAGACACGCCTCCTGCACTCATACACGCTGTGTGTAAGCCTAGAAGCTCGGGCAGTGTGCCTTATTAATATGCATGGCGCGCTGCCGTCCTGCTCCTAAACGGGCACTTCTTTGCAGGACTAAGCTAGTCCTGCATGGAAGTTTAGTAAATCTGGGGGTATGACTTTGAAAATTTAAATAAAATCTACAATAATGTTTCTTCAATGATATAAAAGCAGCAGGCCCTTGTCTGCAAACAAATGTAAGGTAACTATTAAGAAAATGTCTAATAGGAATATTACACAAAAGACAAAGACATAATTTCATGTTCTATATAATGCTATTTCTGATCATAATGCTGATGTTTCTAGAAAATACTTGACAATGTTGTTAACTGATCCTGTATTTCATGAGTTAATTCATCCTTTTTAATGTTATATTACATTAGAGATAGAAGTGTGTTTGATTATTTGTTTCATGGTGACTTTGTATTCTCTGCTGATATATTTCTGGCTCACAATGTTTCTCTGCATGGGTCTACTACCTGTAATGTTTATTATGTCTCAGCATTGTACTTTTAATGATCTGAGAGTTACTACTAGAAGATTCTTTAAATGTATTTCCAAGCATTTGATGTATGTGCTGACATGCTCTTCCAACAGAACCAAATGAAGAAAGAAACACTCCAAGCCACAAAATGTAAAGTAAGCGCTTTTGTTTACTAAATTAAGCAAACTTCTTCAGACAAATACACCAATACAAATGAATTCTTAAATACTAATGACATATGACATCATCACATTTAAAAACTAAGCCCTGTCTTCATTTAAAAAGGCAATCATATAATGGCTACACTAATACGATATCATACACAATAAACCTAAAAAATGTCAATCTATACGAATATATTTAAGACATGAGTCGATATTTAAACACAAGTGCATATTCAAAAACTCATTATATATATATAATTATATAACTATCTAAATAAAAACAAAAGGATGAAAGAACAGCAATAACTTACAAAGATAGAATAGGGAACCAGTATACCTAGTAAGAGATTTTAACTTAAGTTTATCTATTAAGTGTATTCTTAAGTTAAACTTTCTTACTAGGTAAAGTGGTTCCCTATTCTATCTTTGTAGGTTATTGCTGTTCTTTCATCCTTTTTGGATTGGGGTTATTTATAAACATATTTATTTAGATAGTTATATAACTATATATATAATGAGTTTTTGAATATACACTTGTGTTTATATATTGTCTCATGTCTAAGAGGTGTGCAGGATCAGCATGTGAGGCAGAGCATGGCACTCTGCTGTCGTACACAGTACTGTTTGTTCTGTAGAGCTATGGGATTTTGAAGCTGTGTGCTTTCTGTACGACATGAGCACTGCGTGAGCAGTATGTGTGGCATTGTATGGCACACTGCAGTCATACACAGTACTGTTTGCTCTGCTGGACTGGAGGTTTATGAAGCTGCATGTTTCCTGTATTGTAAGAGCATGGTGTATGGTCAGTATGTGCGACAGTACATGGCACAATGCTTTTATATACAGTAATGTTTGTTCTGCAGATCTGCAGGTTTCTGAAGCTGCATACTTCCTGTACTGCATGAGCAGTGCATGAGCAGTACGTCTGGCATTGTATGGCACACTGCAGTCATACACACTACTGTTTGTTCTGCAGAGCTGGAGGTTTCCGAAGCTGCATGCTTCCTGTACTGTATGAGCAGTGTAGGAGCAGCATGTCTGGCATTGTATGGTACACAGCTGTCATATGCAGTACTGCTTGTTTTGCAGAGCTGGGGGGTTCTGAAGCTGTGTGCTTCCTGTATTGCATGAGCAGCATATGAGCAGTATGTGTGGCATAGTATGGCACTCTGCTGTTGTGCAAAGTAATGTTTGTATGGGCATCTTGTTGATAATATATGTGCCAGGTAATTACTACTATCTCTATCAGGGTCTCTACCTTATGACCCATTCCTATAACTATTGAGAGTAAGTGGAATATCCAGTCCAAGATGTGTCTGTGTGTGTGTGTGTGTGTGTGTGTGTGTGTGTGTGTGTGTGTGTGTGTGTGTGTGTGTGTGTGTGTGTGTGTTTTCAGTGCATGAATTTGCTGTCACATGGAAATATTCATTCACTTAATTTCTTTAGCTGCTTATCAAAAACTAAAGCTAGGTGCCTACTAAAAGATGTTACCCTAGGGAAAACAATATTATGAAAGAGCGAGAGAGAGAAAAATAACAATAACAAAGACACAATAACAATAAAAACCAAGAAAGTGCTGGGTAGGTATAGATGATGAGCAGTGGTCATCCATGAAAATGACTTAGTTTGTGGGTTATTCTGAAAATAACTTTTACTTTTTATAAGGAAACCACATAAGGTATTCTTCATTCCCACCTTTTTACAAGAGTGAACAAAGCAAACTCACCTTATCCTATTGTCAGTCAGAATATGACCCTGCATTACTGTGATATAGCAGCAGAGCCCAGAAACCCTCTTCAGAATGTAATTATTCTACTTTTTCAAAGTAAAGCCTTAAAAATACAATTCCAGTGTCATACTTCATGGATACTAGAGCTGTTAGACAGCAAGCTAGATTTAAAGGTGGACATTTGTGGGCTGCACAACTACCCCATCTCAGCTCATTAATGTTGAAAAAGAGTGAAATAGGGCATGTCTGTATCTAGTGGGATTTGGCTTTATTAGCCTGAATGCACTGGTAAAGATTTAAAAAAGTAAAAGTAAAACGTCATGGGCATTCAGAAGCCATGTACCTGAAACACTGATATGTCCTTATAGTGTCATTTGCATAAGTCCCATAGTTCTCCACTGCAGGAGATTTAAAGTAATACAAAGCAAAGACTTTGAATTTTTAGTATGTTACCAATCGCAAATACTTGGAAAATACAAATACGTAGATCATCAGGGCAATAGGGGGAGGGATAGAAAAATAAAGTGAATGCAGGCTTATAATTAGCTAATCATTTAGCTGTAGTGCTTGTTTGACTTGCAGTTCTCTGCCTGACTATTGCTGATTTCTGTCTGCATTAATTTTGGATCAAAGTTATTCATTTAAGGGTTGGTTACTTCTATTTTTTTATCTTTTTCTTATACTGTATTTTTGTTTTAAGTTGTTTATTCTTTTTTACAGTTTTAAGAGGTCTTGGCGAGGGACTCCTAGAAAATATTTCTTTTGTAGACAGTGAATAACATCCAGTTAGTTAGTGGGATGAGCTGAGAAATGGCATTCCTCATTTAACTACAAATATTTAGCAGCATCTGTATTTTGCTGGAGTACTTGTTTGTCTTTTTGTTCTCAGCCTAACTATTGCTGATCTCTGTCTGCATTTGAATTTGGGTTGAAATTATTCCTTTAAGGCTTGGCTACTTTTTTTTTCTTCTTATATTGCATTTTGTTTTGTTTTAAGTTGTTTCTTCTTTTTGTAGTTTTAAGAGGTCTTGGCTAGAGTCAGTTAGAAAAGAATTCTTTTTATGTCCATTATTATCAATCATTATCAATCAATCTATCACTGAGCAATATGTACCAATACTATGGAAAGTCTCTCATATCATTCCCCTGCACAAAGGAGGACCCTCCACAGATATAACAAACTACAGACCAATTGCTATACTTTCCTCTCTTGGAAAAGTGTATTCACTCCCACCTTCTTTCCTACCTACTCAAAAATAACCTACTCGCCAATATACAGCATGGCTTTAGACCAAAACATAGTGCTACCACAGCTCTCTTAAGTTTCACAAATACCATCAACAGCCAGAAAAACAACAATAACCTTGTTTCTTCTATATTCTTAGACATGTCTAAAGCCGTTGACACTGTTTCACATTAAATACTACTACAGTACTTTCCTCTTTACACATGTCTTCTTCAGTACTGTCTTAGTTCCACAGCTACCTATCTAATTGGCAGCAAGCTGTTAAAGGGGCTGATGATGTATCTCCTCCTCTACCTGTTACTACTGGTATCCCACAAGGCTCAATACTTGGCCCCTTACTCTTCTCCATCTTTACTATTAAACATAACTCTGCTACCCCTCATGCTACCATATTACAATATGCTGATGACTCTACAGTCATTTGTGCAGCCCCCCCCTCTTATTCAGAACTACAGCTGAAAACACAACAAGCCCTCTTAGATATAGAACTATATCTCAAGGAGAACCAACTCATACTAAACCCCAACAAAACAAAGCTTATGATATTCACACATAATAAATCTACTGATCCCTTGTCCCCACTATATATCCTCTCCTCCAATGGCACCAAAAACCAACAGATAACACTAAACTTCTAGGAGTCACAACAGATAGCTCATTAAGAGTTGACAAACACATTGCCTTAACAGTCAAGAAAATACATATAAAACGTGGCTGCCTATATAGATCCAGACCATTCCTCACCCCTCACTCAAAAAAGGCCCTTGCCAGAACCCACCTTCTGTTCATACTTCTTTATGCCTCCCCCATTTTCACCAAACTTAGAAAATCTGACCTTTCCAAGCTAGAGACTTGCTACCACAAAATTGTTCATTTTGCTGCAAACCTCCCTCATAGAGTCCACCACTGCACTGCCCTTAGAAGTCTTCATTGGCTACAGCTGCCACATCTTCTAACACTTAATCAACTGACAATTGCTCATAACATCATTTTTCAACCAGATGCATGTGCATCACTAATAAATCTTGTCCAACCCTACCACGCATCATGTACACTCTGAACATCCAACAAACTACTTCTATGAACACACAAATCTTACAACTCATTTGGTGACTCTCTGTTTGCTAATCACATTGCAAAAACCTGGAACTCAGTCCCACAATACATACTCACTTCCCCCACCAACTTCATGTTTAAACAACTACTTAGACAACATATCCTTAATAACTGGCTCTGCACCTGTATTACACCTGGCTAAACTTTTCTTCTCATTTCACTTCCCACTGTACTACCAGGTTGCCATATAGTAAAGGATGTTTTCCTTGTATTACGTTATGTTATATGTGTATATAATTGATAATAATGTTTAGCTATATTGCAATTTTTATTATCTAATTTCATCATGTTTCATTTTATTATGAGTTTTAAACGTTCATATCTACCTTGTAAATGTTTATATCTTGCTTGTATAATCTATCTACTATGTACGTAACTGTCTTTGGAGCCTTTCTCACCGGGCCTCCGCCCAGTCGGTCTATCTCGGTAAACAAATGTAAATAAAATAAAATAAATAATACATTTTTGCAGATAGTGAATAACATCCAGTTAATTAGTTGTAGGATCTAAGAAACAATATTCTTCATTTAACTACAAATGTTTATTGACATTTTATTTGGCAATAGTGCTTGTTTGACTTGTTACTCTCTGCCTGACTATTGCTGATCTCTGTCTGCATTTGATATCTCCCACCTACCTACCATGCTACTGTTGTACTTTTAAACTTGGTGGCTTTTGATTTGTATATCCCTACTGTAAATCTAATTTTGGACACTCCTCCTTGTCTCATCTCATCAGCTCATTTTAGCGAGCACTGAGAAATCAGCTGGGAAGGTCCTCCCCCTTAGTCTCTTAAACTTAAATGATCTTCTGCTTCCTATCTTCTCACTTACTAAAATAATGCACTTTATTCAGCTGTTTTTAATGCATTTATGTTTCTTCATACTTTATTTAGCTTTTTGCTGCACTTTCTTAAAGTGTTCAGTTGTATTTAGTCTACTCCATTTATTATTGCTTGTTAGTGGCCTGATTACCTTGCAGTTATTATTATAGGCCTCTTAGTTTTCATTTAAGAACTTGGACTTTAAACTAGTTATCTTACATAAGGAAGATTTGTGGTATACACTCTTGTAGCAGGAGAGGATAGCCTATGTCCTTCTGAGCTGGAAATTGCTTGTTTAAGACATATCATGTCTGTTAGTCTAAAAGTGTCTTAGTTCTGTTTTATGCACTTGGGCTCCAAGTCAGTTATTTTACATTAAGAGGGTTTGTGGTCTATGCTCTTGTGGGAAGAGAGGGTAGCCTCTGCCCTTCTCTGCTTGGAAATGCTAGTGAAGGCTTATTGTGCCTGTTATTCTAAGTGGCTTTGTTCTGATTTAAGCACTTGGGCTCCAGACCAATTATTTTATATTAGGAGGCTTTGTGCAGGAAAGCATAGTCTATGCCCTTCTGAGCTTGGAATTGCTGGATGAAGGCTTATTGTGTATGTTACTGTAAAAGTGTTTAGTTCTGGTTGAAGCACATGGGCTCCAAAACAGTTATTATGTATTAAGGTTTGTGGTCTATTCACCTTAATGCAATTATTCTAAAGTAAGGTTTGTGGTTTACTCTCTTGCAGGAGGAGAAGGTAACCACCATCCTTCTGAGCTGGAAATTGCTGGTGAAGGCTTATTGTGCCTGTTATTTTAATTATCTTTGTTCTGGTTTAAGCACTTGGGCTCCAAACCAATTATTTTTTTTAGGAAGGATTGTGGTTTGCACTGTTGTGACATTACTGTCGAGACAGAATTTTTTAACTACTAGAGCATCTAGTATGCACACAGCAGAGCATTGCTCATCAAATTCCTTTTCTTGTTGACCTATTCAGTATTTAGATTTTCATCACTCCTCCCTAGTAAATCAATAGCCTTGGTCTGCACTTACTGACTCTCTCTGTGGTCAGCCTGGTTGAGATGGGTATTCTCATGTATCGTAGCAATTGCCTCATATACATTGTCATCCTACTTATTCTTAATAAAACAGATAAAGTACGCAGGAGGTGTTAATACACTTTAATGAGGAGGTAAATATCTCTCATATAACCAACACTAATCCTACAGGGGCTGTCAGTGACATTTGCACCACACCTACTACACAGGGTAAAGACCCTACCTATAAAACTACTTTTGCTGAGGCACTTAACAATAACCTTCCTAGAACACTAAGACCCCCTGAACAGTACATTCAAAAAAAGGGTTCTCAGCCATCACATAAACACTCTGTTAAAACACCAGCCATAGCTACACATAGTAACTCTATATCCAATGCCTATGCTGCTAAGCCCTTAAGGCAAACCAGTGAACAGCCACATTTCCTGGTCACTGGTGATTCTATAGTGAGGCACACTGATGTCCCCCTCATCAGACCGAGTAAGGAAAGAATTACAGTTAGCTGCCTTTTTAGGGCTAGGATCCATCAAGTCACAAAGAAACTCAGGCCATTGAACCACAGGTATCAGTATGACTCTGTTATAGTGCATGTGGGTGTTAATGACTCAAGAGGTACCTCCCTTTCACTATGTGAAGCAGGACATAAGCAAGCTCACTTATTATGTGTCTCAGGCAGGTATTAGCCTAGCACTGAGCAGCATACTACCTTCTCCAAGGATGATGCCATGTTGCCAAAAGAAAATGATTGATTTTAACAATTGGGTTAGCATCTGGTGTCAGTCCAATGGAATACAATATTTGATGGCCTAGGAGGATATGGGTGACAGGCAACACTGTTTTGCCAGGGATGGTCTGCACTTATCCTGTCTAGGCTTGGGATATTGACAAAGACCTTTTCCACTCCCATAGTGTCTTTTTTAGGCAAGCCAAACTGATAAACCTATTGACTTAACTGAACTTATGAAGGAATATCTGCAGGTGGTACAGCTCAATGCTAGAAACTCTACTCTCTGAAAGTCTTCCTCTCCCTGAAGAGTGTAGACATCTGTATAGCAATGGAAATGTGATTTAAAGTCACAGAGACTACCCCAACAATGCAAAGTTATAATGCCTTTCACACCTTTAAACCAGCTACTGCACAGGAGGGAATTAAAGGTGGGGGAGTCTCAGTTATTATTAAAACTAACCTCACAGCCAGACTAGTCAAAGTGTATGATGCACTGGAAATCAGACATGTGCAACTCACCGTAAACACGGCCTCATATGATATCTTTGCAACCTATATGTCTACCACCATGTTTCAGGAAACTAAGTCTACCTATCTCAATGTACCAGAGTCTCTCAACATTCATCCCAATACTATATTCATGGGGGATCTCAATTACCCAAATATAGACTGGGAATCCTACACCACTTCTAATGCACAAGCCTAGCGATTCCTAAAATTTGTTAATGCCAACAACCTGGAACAGTTGGTCAATTCCTACCAGGAGTACAAACATCCTTGTCCTTGTACTCAAAAATGGGGGGGACAATGTTCCTCATCCAATGTAATAGCTTCACTCATTAGATCTAACAAAAAGACAGTATTACTTGAAATAAATATTAAATCTGGGGATCCAGTGAAACCAAAAACCTACAGGAACTATTCCAAGGCTAACCTCTCTCTACTAAGTGACACCTTGGCTAAATTCCAAACATCCCCAAACATAATAAACACCATAGCATATGCTGAGCTATTTACAAAATCTCTGTACAACCATATTGATGGTTGTATAGAGCAAGCTGTGCCTACTATTATTAAGAATGAGACAAATTCAGAAGACAAGACACCCTGGTAGAATCACAATATCAAAAAGTTATGCAGAAAAAGAAAAAAATCTTGGTCAAGCATAGGAGGAACAAAGCCATATATACTTAGAGCCCCCTGACCAATCTAAACAGGTAGCTAAGAGGGTCAATTAATACTTTAAAAGCTAAATTTGAAGAAAAAATAGCTTTTCAAGCAAAGGACACCCACAAAACTTAATACAGCTATGTCTGTAACCTCAGGACAAATAAAACAATGTGCAGATCTTATTGTAAATGGCATAATCTACACTGAACTATAAGGCATTGCAACCTTTTGGTTAACAGGTTAATTTCATATTTCTCCCCCTACTCTCCTCCTGATAGTCCAAGAGAAATACTGCATACCCCAATCCCCCAACCATCAGTATGGCACAGCCATCAATGCATTTTTCAAGGCCAAAAACATTGCATCAATGGGCCCTGATAACACCCTGGAATGTTTAATAAATAGCATGAATCATGACCGCTCTGGTCCACTTGAATCACCTTTTAACAGGGGCCTTCAGTCAAATTTTGTGCCCAAGGAATGGAAGATAGCTATAGTCAAGCTCCTGTATAAGGGATGTCCAACCACTGATCCAGGCAACTATAGGCCAGTAAGTCTTACCAGCCTCTTATGTAAGGCCACCAACAGAATCATCATGGACATGATAAATGAGGACATAGATAACCTGCAAATGCTGGAAACATCACAGTTTAGCTTTATTAAAGGAAGGTCATGCCTATTAAATCTGGTGAACTTTTTGAGAGGGTCATCAAACCACTGGATGAAGGTAAGACTGTGCACACAGCCTACCGTGACGTGGCCAAGACTTTTGATACTATACCCCACTCGGGCATTATAGACAAGCTCACTAATTTAGGTATAAACCCTTTATCATCTGTTGAATAGCCAACTGGCTCACTGATAGGACCCTGGAGATTAAAATAAGTGAAGTCATCTCCACCAAAAAGCCAGTCACTAGCAGAGTCCCCCAGACCTCTGTACTGGGTCTGCTCCTTTTTAGCATCTATTTCTCTGAAATGAAAGTAAAGACTGCAGGTTTATTGCTGACAAAGTTTGCAGATGATTGCAAGCTGGGGGGTTGTCATCCACTCCCCTCTGGACTCTAGCATTCTTCAAGAAGGTCTGTCTCTGACTAAAAATGGTGTCAAAGCCATGGTTTTAAACTTGGTGTGAAGAAATACATAATCGTACACTTTGGGAAGTCAACCATCCCAGCTAATTACTATATTGATAATACACCCCTAAGAGTCAACCTAGTGGTCGGGGATCTGGGAAGTAGCCATACATTTGACCACCACATGGCCACAGTAGTGAGAAAATGCTTTTATGTTGTGCAACTTATAAGTAAGGGCACAGTATCTAGGTCCAAAGTGGTCATTATCCCACCATACTCTGCCCTTATCGTACCTATCATAGAGTACAATGTTCCCTTTAGTATCTACCTTACCAGGCGTATGCAGCAACTACAGTGACCTCAGTGGTTCCTTACATAAAGAATACAAGCGTAACAAACCTGACTCACTCAGAGTACCTTAAAGCCTTTTCCCTCTACTCAGTCTCCTATAGATTGCTGAGGGGTGTTCCATGCTTGGCTTACATGGCATCCACAAACACCTCTTGTATGAATCTCCTACATATTTGTAAGTCAAAGAGTACCAGAAATACAAGGTCTATGGAGCTGAATTTTGTCTATGACTTAAACAGAGTATGCTGGAGAGACAGATATGTGTCCCAGAGACTGCCTCTCCTAAGGAACAGGCTTCCTATCCATGTGAAGCTGAGTTCATCTATTACCCAGTTTAAGTGCAGCCTAGATCAGTGGAAGGGGAATAGAATAGTTACACCAGGACAGGCACCCATGTCCCTTTTGGATAGAGGTAACATATAAATGCCTAGCCCTCAAAACTTTATTTGTATACAAGACATCATTATTCTTTTGGTAAAACTTGGCCAGGCTTAGAAAGCACCCTTCCAGCCTGCCACCCTATCATTGCCAAGTAATAGTCTCTGAATCAATGAATAATCTCTTAACTCACTATTAACTATTCTCTTAACTCACAATTAATTAATCTCTTAATGCACAGTGAACAGTAAAATAAATGCACTGAGTAGGACAATTAACTCTTGTCTGCTCTCATAGTTTTCATGTGCTGCTTACTTTCAGCTCCATGAGATGGTAGTCTAGGACTGGAAATATAACTGCCATGGAAGAAGAAAGCAAGGCAGAGTTTGTGATCTTGTTCATGTTCCCCTCCCTACTGTTACCTTGGCAATGGAAATGAACATGCAGACAAACACACACACTATATACACACATTCTCTTAGGGGTGCTGAGATGCCACTTGTCAGAGATGTTCTTGGTCAAAACCTATCCAAAGAGCAAATGCAGTTGCAAGGAGCATAAATCTTTGGATGGAAACCAAAATCCAGAAATCAGTGTCCTTGAAAACATGTCAAGAGCCTGAAATAAAAAGGACAGTAATGGCAATACCTTGGTGCAAAGGTTTAAGAATATGTGCTGCTAAGCCTAAAAACTGCGACAATCCATTTGCTTAATGTGTGGCTCTGAGCAAGTCACTTCATAAGTTATTGTTCCTGGATTGTTACTAAAAGGGGACTATGGGTTCAACAAGTTTACCCAGTCAACAATTTTTTTGTTTAACAAGTTACTCTATCTGTGCTGTCTTTTTCTTTATCTAGTAATCTATCAGTCAATTTGTATATATCTATCTGCAGACTATCCTGTTTGTCTAACCATCAATTCATTTTTGTCAATCTGTTTAATCTTTCTTAACTGCATTCCAAAAGGATATCAGTCTATCTATCTTAATACATTGTCTAAGGAAGAAGTTAGACATAGTGCAGGAAACCATATCAGCAAAATCAGTGTAATAAAATGCATGCCATAATGCAAGACATAAAGAACTGTACACAGTAATAAACACAACATTCATACAGAGCATTTTTTATTTGATACGCTTTGAAAAAAGAGACTTACCTTATCACTGAGGGTGACATCTGCTTTATCATAGCATAGCAGACTTTACTCTGAGTATTGCATTCTAACAAAGGTACCACGGACAGTAATACTCTAAACATTTACTAATCAGAGATACCCAAATCATGTCTATAAAAAATGTGGAAAGAGACGACAGAGACATTTGCTAAAAATCCAAATTCCCTGATGTAATTATTGGACTGGGCATGGGCAGCAGAAGCTAAACATCCATACCATTATGTATCATCAGCTTCACTACTCATACAGAATGCTTTGTGCTGATGCATTTACTTCACATGGTGCAGTATTACTCAAAACAAATAATCTTGTTAGATTCAGTAAAACTGAATGTGGGATATAACTGTAATCTAAAACATTGGATGAGAAAACATACTAGGGTTACTAGAGTGAGGTCATCAGAGTGGATGGAAAAGTGTAGTTAGCACAATGTTATTATCCTGTTGACAGATTTTGTTATACCAGGGAAGCTTGTACTTCCTTCCACCATTTCTAATAGAACAGAAATTCCAGTTTCGGTCTAACAAGCACAGCCATGCATGTTCATTGCATCCTTATTACAAAGTTTGGGCATGCACCATATTGTGAAACAACCATGAAGGAACACCGTCAGCTTCACAGGTGAACTGCACCAAGCCATACTAGTCAAAGGTGCAGTATCAGCTACCTTTAAAAGTGGTTACAGTGACTGTGATTTCCTGGTGGAAGCTTTTAGCTTGTGTTTGATTCCTGGGGACAGCATCTTTTCGGTGTGACTGCTTTTAGTTTTAACTTCAAAAGTGCACAATAAATAAACCTCATTAGGTGCTTTTACCAAAATACAGTGAACGCAAGTTTGCATAAGCCAGAGAAATTCTATTGTTTTCCTCTATATAAAATGCATTATTCACTCACCTCTATCACTTGGTTAACATTATCTGGTCATGTTTTCTCCTTCAATGCACTGTACCCTTTCTTGAAAATCAGACACGCATTTCTGCTTTCTTGCATTTAATTGCCTCTCATTAATTATCTACAATCATTTCTCTCAGAGATTAATGATGAGGTTTGCAATACTTAACTGAAAGGAAGTATAAACAACAGAAAAAGTACTTCTCATTTCACTGATGATGTGTACTGCTGCAGCAGAATAATCCTAACTTATATATACAATTTCTTAATAAGTCCCTTTTGGTTAATTCCCTTTTTTTACTTCCTTTTTCCACGTCTTGCAATTTTTATAAAATATAATGGAGAGTAAGCTGACTTTTCCTGTCACAGGCTAATGAAAAAAGAAACAAGGATCTGAAACAGGACTCAAGTAAAACATTGTAAAATACTGCTTGTGTGTGTGTGTGTGTGTGTGTGTGTGTGTGTGTGTGTGTGTGTGTGTGTGTGTGTGTGTGTGTGTGTGTAAGAGAGAGACCCCCAGACACACACACACACACACACACACACACACACACACACACACACACACACACAGACACACACACACACACTCTCTCTCTCTCTCTCTCACTGAAAACCAGGCACAATACTGTTGTTCCATTTGACAATTTAAAATGAATGTTCTTAGCCCATTTGCTGTTAGTAAACCAAAGGCCTCCACAAGGTGGCAGTCATGCAACCTGTTGAACCCCCTTCCTGCTGATCCAAGAGCTACTCACTCCCTTTGGATTTACTATGTCACACCGAAACCCAAGAATCCAATATACATCTTACCACACGCACAGTCTTGCCACCCCAATAAAATGCTATATTAGGACTCTGCATGGGGATGAGTTTAAAGCATTTTCACAAGAGGGGGTCTATCCCTTTATCCCTGATCTCTGAATTAACTAACTGATAGGTCATTCCAACTTGCAGAAAAATGAGATTTACAGCACATTGATCAGGGGAGATAAATAGGTAATTAATAAGAAGTATTTTTGAGGGCTTAGAGTTGAGACGATATCCCTGAGTAACAGCTATATGTATATATATATATATATATATATATATAGAGAGAGAGAGAGAGAAAAGAAATGTTTCTCAAAGAGATCAGACAGGGGCATGAATCTGTAAATCATGCTGGCTAAAGTTTGTAAAATAATGGTACTGTGTAAACAGTGACTACAAGGAGGAAGTATTCTAATTTTGCCATTGGAGCTTAAAAATGTGTGGTTCTTTAACTTCAGAGACGATGTGGAAAGTTCATAGGTAGTTAGGCATGCAGTCCACTGAGAAGTCTTAATCATTTTCTCAAATTCTGATTACATAACTTCCTCACAGTCACACAACAGAAAAGCACAAATTCTGATTACATAGCTTCCTTGGAATCCTCTTTTGAGCATACCATCACTGTGACCAATGAGGAGGAGAACAGCATCGGCAATTTAACTGCATTGATCTTGCAGTTAACTCAAAGGATCGCTTGACTGTATAACCATATGGGAATTTCTGAAAGTAATGACACTCAAGGACTTTCCACCACATTTAAAGAAGGAAATGCCTCTTCTTTAAATTTTAATTTAACCCTGCAGTACCAAGCCATTAGGATTCTGTCACCAGTCCACCCAATGAAGTGCAATGTAATAACACGGAAGTGATTGAGCCCAGAGCCATGTGTGCAGTACATTCGGATTCCTTCAATGGTGGAGTTCCTAGAAAAGAAATAACCTGCTTGAAGGATTGGTTAAGGTCTGTGCTATCATTTAATGCTGATATAAGACAAAGCACTTCAACATTGGATGGTAAACTAAATGCTTTTGATGACAAACTTTCACGGTGTAAAAAGCTACAATTGGAGAATGCCTACCTTAGGGAATGCATTAGACTCAAAATTTTTCTAAGGGTTTAAGTGTATGATGTTTTCCTACTGGCCTTGTTCACAACTCCGCACTCCATCTTGAATTATTACATTTATTAAATAAATGTGGGACTGAGCTATTGGAGTTGTTAATCAAGCATAATAGCATCACTATAGACACTCTGTTTCAGGATGTGGATGGCTTAGACAAAACAATATGTGATGATGCTCAATATGAATCTGTAAAATATGAGCATCTCAGAATTTATAACAGTATCGACCAGTATATTAACAAACTGGACGCTGGCAAATTAAACAAAATGAATATGGACTTGAGTGATTATTCTAATGCTTCGGCTTACCAAAGACCCCCAGGCTCATATCATAAAGCTAAACATATTAGTGCTAACAAGATTGTATGTGTTAATTCTGTCCCTGATTATGAGTTTGAAGACAGGGTAGCTGAAGTTTCTAATGAGCCAGTGTTCAGTTATGAAAAGGAATACCCAGAGCTTAGGAGAAGTAAAAGAATTAGAAACAAAAATAATTTCAACAATGGATAGCAACCTCAGATGGGGTTTCAAGGTGGGAGGTTTCAAGGGGTGAAACCCAAACATTGGAACTGGAGATCTTGAATGTGGTTTTGAATTTGACTGAAGCCTTGAGTCCAGCTGATTTTAATGTTATCAATGAACATTCAGATTTGGACATCTTTACAGGAAATGCATGCACAAATCATGACTTGGTCGTCGTTTTTGATCAACCAATTGACTGTGTTGTGCATAATTGTCTGAAACAAAATTAACTTAATGTTCCATTAGAGAATTTGACTGTGGATAATGAACATAAAATTATCTTTAATAAGCAAAAAGATTTTGCAGTATATAATTATTCGAAGTCCTTCATTGATGTAAATACAGCTGACCTTTTAGCAAAAGGCATGACATTTGTACCATCTAGAGGATTTAACATTACAGACATGATGATTGACCTTAAATTGTATATGAGAAAGTTAAATTTAAACTTATTGCATCAGAATAACACACAACATAATAGTCACAACATAAGTTCTACTTATAAGCCCCCCCCTTTGCACCCGAAGCTTTTAATGTACGAAAAACCATGTGAATCAGATCTGCACAATTTGTACAAATATAAAAATAGGTTAAACGATGTTAGTTTGAATTTTAGTGTTGAAGAGCAAATGATTTATGGCAGTTACAGAATGAAGGCCTGAGGATTATGAAACCAGATAAGAGGGGTGGGGTTGTTGTGATGGAGGTTGAATTGTACAACAATAAAATGCTAAACATTCTTGAAATTGACGATTATAAAGAAGTCTCCTTCAATGAGGTCAATGGAGCGTACAGGAAAATTTATGGTCAATTGACTGATATTTTCCTGGAGAAAAGAATTGACATCATTTTTTATAATTATTTGAACATCATTATGCCCAGAATTCCTGTGTTCTTTGGCATTCCCAAGATTCACAAGGGGCTTGTTGATCCCCCATGATTACCCTTGTTGATGGGAGAGGTTCAATAACACCAGCATGTGCCCAGTACTTGGATTATGAGTTAAAGAAAGTATTAAAAAAGGAGATCCAGATTTGTAAGGACTCCCGGACATTTTTAGAGCACATTAATAGGATAAAGTATGATGTAAACAACTTTTTAGTAACCATTGATGTTAGTAACCTATAAACTGTCATCCCACAGGACATTAGGTCACAGTAGGTTAATGAATTATTATTAGAAAACAATGTTGGTCCCGACAAAATTAATCTTCTAGTAGAACTTTTAGCGATGGTATTAACTAATAATTTCATCTTGTTCAATAACAAGTATTATTTACAAACAACTGGCATTGCCATGGGTTCTGCCTGCGGAGGGGCATATGTCAACAGTGTCATGGCATACTGGCAGAGAAAGTTTGTCTTTCAATCTGCCTTCCATTCTCAGATAAAAATATATTACAGGTTCTAAGATGACATCAGTATCATTTGGAAAGGTCCGTTAAACATCTTAGAACAATTTTTAGAATATATTAACACCACAACCACCTTTTTGTATTTCACTTAGGTGGTGAATTTCAACCAAATGGATTACTTGGATGTCCACCTTTTTAAAGATGAGATTCATGAGAGATACGCAACTACAATTTACTGGAAGAAAACCTACTCAGATTCTTTCTTGCACTATAGCAGTTCACACCCGGAACATCAGAAAAGGTCAGTTGTCAAAGGACAGCTGGTGACAGCTGCACGCATGGTATCTAGAAATGAAGATTTTCTATCTGAGTGTTCTAATTTGTTCTTTATGTTTGTAAAGAGAGTGTATCCAGTAGATTTAGTCAATGACTTGATAGAGGAAGTAGTGAGAAAAAGGGAAAATGAACATTTCAGTCCCATTATTAACAACGAGATCAGAGTAGGCAATCCACCATCTTCTAGTGGCATGTCTATAGATCGAAGAAGTAATATGCCAACCAATGTTCAATCCATTTATAACATCCAGGAGAAGGCTAATATTACATTCACAAATTCATTGACTATCACGTTTAGCCATGATTTTCATAACTTAAGGTGGATTTTCAATAAAAATTGGGAAATTTTTGATAGAGGACCCCACTATTAGGACTCATTTAGGTGACAGACCTATTATTACATATAGGAAAGGTAAGAATTTGAAAGATTTATTGAAAAATAGACAGGTTCTCCTCTTATCACATGCCTGTCATGGGATGTTTAAATGTGGGGCATGTCATTGGTGTCATAAAATTAAAACAGGGAACAGGTTCATGGCGAAGAACATTAAATTTCATATTAAAGCAAAATGTAATTGCAATTCAAAAGCAATAGTATACTTGGCCACTTGTGATTCATCTTCGACTTTCTATATAGGAAAAAACGAAAGGAAATTCAGTCATAGAATTTACGAACATGAATATGCCATTAAAAAGGGCAACTGGAATAATGCCCTAGCCAGCTACATCGATAACAATAACCATGCGTTTACGTTTATGGCAGTAGATCACATAGAAATAAATGAAAAGACACCATGGGGGGTTTGGTTAGAATTCAAGGAATTAAAATGACAAATATCCTTACAAGTGGACAGGTAGCCAGGTATTAATGATAGATTATCTATTATTCCTGTACTGAAATTAAAGGCCCTTGAAAGAAAGAAAATAGTAGAAGACAATTGATTCCCTTTACTTTTTATCCATCTACTTTTCATCCATGAACTTTGATTCAGGTGTAATAGAATTAAGAGTAGTTTTGAATAGAAAATAGGAAAATAGATGTGCTTTATATAAATACACATTTTTAGTATTTCACTATTTTTTACACATGTTATTCATAGTACTTTATGTATTTATATATAAAATATTCTGTGTATGTCCCGGGCTGTGAACTACATGAACTACAAAATGAACTGGCACCTCACCTAAGTGTCATGTTTAATCATACCCTCACCTCAGGCTTCATGCCCACTGAGTGGCGCACAGCTGCAGTTATCCCACTCCACAAGGGGGATCCACCTTGGATCCCGGGAACCACCACCCCATCAGTCTGACAAGCCTGATCTGCAAGGCCATGGAACGCATTATCATGGAACTTATAAACAAACACACTGGCAACCTTACAACACTGGACACCACCCAGTTTGAGTTCGTGAAGGGCCGATCTTGTCTCCTGAACCTGATTGACTTCTTTGAATCAGTCTCCAGAGCCGTGGATGAGGGTAAGGCAGTCCACACAGCCTATCTGGACCTTGCCAAGGCCTTTGACACCATCCCCCACTCTGGATCATAGATCAACTTACTAAGCTGGGCATTAATCCCTACATCACTCGATGGGTTGCCAACTGGCTTACTGACAGAACCCACACTGTAAAAGTAGCTGACTCCAAATCAAGTTCCAGACAACTGACAAGTGGAGTACCTCAGGGTTCAGTCCTGGGAACTCTCTTGTTTGGCATCTACTTCTCTGAAGTACAGGCCAACATTAAGGGACTATGGCTAACAAAGTTTGCAGATTTCTGCAAACTAGGAGCCATTATTGAATCCCCAAATGATGTTGATACTCTGCAAAAGGGCCTTACAGAAACAGATGCTTGGTGCCAGAGCCATGGGCTCAAGCTCAATGCCAAGAAATGTTTAGTTATCCATCCCCTTTGGGAAAAAAAACATGTACCCGTGAATTACCACATAGGTGGCAGTGCATTAAACACCGAAAGTGTGATAAGAGACTTAGGGATACAGGTGGACAGTGGTCTCACCCTCAATAACCACATCGCCACAACAGTCAGGAAATCCTTCTATGTGGCACACCTCATCACTAAGGGCTTTTCATTCAGAAAAAAGGAGGTCATTGTCCCACTGTACTCATCTCTCATTAGACCCATTATAGAATACAACGCCCCATTTGGTATGTACCTCTCAAGACATCTGCAACAACTGGAAAGGCCGCAGAAATACCTCACTAAAAGAGTCACAGGCCTAAAGCAGATGCCCTATGCTAACCGCCTTAAAAAACTCCAGCTATACTCTGTCACATATCATCTACTCCAAGGCAATTTCTGCTTATCATACAAGGCCATGTCAAACCCAGAGCTGTTGGACCTGCAACACTTAAAGAAATCCCAATCCCTCAGAGCCACATGCTCCAGGGATGTAAACCTTGTCATCACAATAAACAAAACATACTGGAGGGATAGGTTCCTGACCCAGAGACTCCCCAGACTCTGGAATAGACTGCCCATACATGTCAAGCAGAGCACCTCTTTGGCCCTCTTCAAAAGGAACCTTGATGATTGGATGGGAGAAAGGAAATTCACCCCAGGGATGACGTCAGTCGCCCTGCTAGACAGGGGTCCAGGGAAGTAAATAGTGTGGGAAGAAATAGCCAGGGAATTGTTATGGCTAGGCTTCTGTAGGCCCTAGGGTCGATAGCCTAGTACCAACCTATGAACCTATGAACCTATGTATTAACATTCATTTTTAGTCTTTGTTTATTTATTAATTTTTGCACTAAATATACAGATTATTTTTGTAAAGGCACTTTAGGAGTTTCTTAGTTCAAAGACTTTGTCCAATCAGAAACAGTTCACTATTATTTAAATAAGCAGTGTGTTTTAGCTAGTTGTGAGGAAGTTTACACAGAGTAAACAAAACCGGTAACCTGTTTCTTCACTTTGTGGAGTGTTATTTTAGTGTTTTAATAAACAAGGTTTTACATTTTGGTGGTTATACTTTCTTGGTCGCTTAGAGGAGAGAGGTACAGCCTGTTGTAATTTTCCTCAGAGTCACACAATGGAAAAAAACAAATTCTGATTACATAACTTCCTCAGAATCACAGAATAGAAAAACAAAGGCCCATAGACTCAACTCTAGACCATGATAAACAATTTATTAAGAGCTTAAAGCCTTAATCTTCTGTGGCAACTGCTTCAGCAAGCTTAACACTTAAGTTACTTAACAAAAAACTTCAGCTTAGAACTAAAGTATCTTTATTTTATTTTGTTTCTGTTTTCTGAGCTATTTTAGCACCTCAAAATCCTTCTTAACAGCTACTTATAGAATTTTAATATATTTTCTGCAAAATGTCTGTCAGTGGTGTTTGGCATATTAACACGATCTTATTTTTCTTCAAGCCTTTCTGTATTCCATAATCCATTTCATCTGCTTTATATGAATCATGCTAGACATACGGAAGCAGTGGTGTATTCCCATGCCATTGACATGTAATGGGATTAGTGTCAGTCACTGTCACCTTATATACTGTATGTAACAGGACTGCTTCTTTTATTTCTTGAACGACCCTCATTTGTGTGTGTCTCAGGGCTTGTTTAGCTGCAACCAAAACAGTTGCTAAATTGTAGGTCTTTGTTCAAAGTATCTTTTTGTTGTCCAAGATGAATTGACAGCTCTTCCCCCTATACTTTGGTAAATGTTCTGATTCTTTATGAAAATTACAATAACATACTTCCTGACTTTTTTCTAAATGTCACAGACATCTTTGATACTGCATTCAGGTCACCCTAAAGTGTAAAGTTGTATAAACAACAAACATCTAAAGTTTAAAGCTTAGCATTTCAATACAGTGATGCTGCTTATGTACATTTGTCAGAAGAGGTGACAACTGCCTTTGAACCATCGACTGATCTAATTGCTCTGTTTTGCTGTGAAAGGTATGGCTACATCAGAAGTAGCTGTGAATCTGTGTAAATTGTCTTCCTCTCTGCAATAAAGACAACAGAAAACAGTTTCACACCTCTCTGTCTTCTTTATAACAGCCTGAGCTCCTGACATCAGCAGGACTAATTACCCATATAAGATTGGCAACAGTAACTGACTACAAATTTCTCTGTGTCTGTGGTACGTCATGCAGGTGTAGACAAATTCCTCTGCAGCTTATGTAAGACATTAAGCTTAAAGGAGTACAACGGGTTTGTAAAATGCTTTCCTCAACTTCCCTGCCATTTTCCTCCCTATTTACAGCTTCCTGCATAAACGAATAAGAATGCAGCGTTTAGAAAATTGAAATTCCCCTTAGTTCTGTAATCCAACCCTACCTTAGCGTACAGAAATGTTTACATTTTTAAAAACATTCTCTCACGTTTCACTTAAGCTTGCTGGAGTCCCCCAATTATTGACGTCATCGCGGCCAGGCAGTGGAGGTATATTTTTTTAACATTTCCCTCCCCCGAAGTGACATCACCACGGCCAGCCTCTGCTTCTCGGTCAAACCCACCCATTATGTGATGTCACAGCTGCCTTGTCCTTTCCCCAGCCCTGGAATGCTCAAATATAGCTGCAGGAGGTAGGGAAGTTCCTTTTGTGTTCGTGTTTCTAGTACACAGTATTTTATAATCGGAACGTGTTTTTCCAAGCCTTGCCTGTATCAGCTTACCCTCGTGGCCTGATTTATTTGTAAGTAAACTTTTTTTTAAAACCTATTTCACGATAGTAGCAGCTTAATTTCTTCTGCCTTGCTTTCTTTTACTGAGAAATTTAAGGCTTTACAACTTGCCGTTTTTTTTTTTTTTGTTGTTGTGCACGTGGTCTATATAATTCAATACAACTGTTAAAAAAAAGTGCAGTGTTTTGCAGAGTTCATAGTATGCACATACAGTACAGGATGTTAGAGAGAGAAGACTGGAAAGGGAAATTTGTAGGATGGAAATTCAGAAAAGGCATCTTTGGTGGTTTGGGCTGAGTATCGTATTGGGCAGTTATTTGCTTTCGTTTGTGAACAAAGACAGCTAAGGAAAAGGGTTTGCTACGGAATGTAGCAATAATGAGGGCAGCATGGGTTGGGGCATTGCAGGGCTGTTTTAAACATTAAAAGCATTAAAATTAATGTAGTTTAAACATGGGCTGTTCTGTACGATTTTATTTGGAGGATGGTGCAGAATTAGCACACAAGTTTGAGGCCCTTATTATTTACTTTGAAATGGAATAGGTTGAAGGGCGCCTTTAGAAAACAGCTGTGTGTAGGGAAAAGGAAACCAATCAGTCCCTTAAGCAGAAAAGTAAAGCATGATCAGTACAACAGGGATGTTCTATTAAATGAGCAAGGGGCAGTGGTTGGAGACTGATCTGAAGCTGGAAATCTTGCAGAAATATTTCATTTAAGATGTGAGATGACATGAGACATGTAAAATGGATTAGAGGGAAACATTTTTGAAACTTATGTAATGAAATGGGAGCAGCTTTTGAAAAATGTAATGCTAACCAGGTTTGGATGTCTTGGGATGTTTTTAGTGACCAACTTTATTAAAAGTTAGAATTTGAGTGGTTAGTATTGAGCAGTAGGAGTGAGGAGAGAAGTGCCTTTTGTTTAAGGAAGATTTTTTTTCTTTTTGTAAAAGAGGATTTTAGGCTTCTACGTTTGGAGGTTTGTTTCACTTTTGGGAACTGACTAAACTCCAGGCCAGAGTAGGGTTGAATAGGCTTGACAAGTTAATGTACTGAGCATTTTGGGATGGGGGGTACTGACAAGGGAGAAGACATGCAGCATATGTCATGCCTGTAGATATAAAAATGCAGGGATATCTGGTCTTTGAAGGTGTCTCTTTGACAGCATAATCCAAATATTTATACTACAGGCTTTAAAGAAACTGTAAGTGATATTTCCATGTGTTTAATGCTGACATTTACATCCAGTCTTCTAAATATATCTATCATGAGTGGGTAGCTGGGGAGCATTGTTAACTGAATAAGGGAATTAAGCAGGGATATCATTTTGAGCCCGCTGCTCTTCACTTATGTTAGTTGGATGCTGCATAATAATGCATGGTTGTTTTGTCTTGTGCTTAGAAAGTGTGCACGGGAACCTGATATTGGGAGTTTTTCAATTCCTTCCTCTCCCTGCAGGACCCTGTTCAGTGGCTGTGCTAATGATATCCACTTAGCTAGTTTGTTCCTTGGGAACAGGGGCAGGCATTTCCTTGTTGGGCAAGCATCGTACACCCAGTTTACCTTTTAAGCTGTATTAGCCTATTTCCTGGCAGCAAGAGTCCTGCATGGTGGCATACCCTTTTCTGCGGTTGGAGCACCCATTTCCCATGTGTAGCTATCCAAGCAGTGCAGTTGCCAGCCACTAAGGAGACCTAGGCTCTCTGGTGCAAGCACATTACGGCAATGCAGGCTTCTGTGGCTTGTAATTCATGGGTGAAACACAGTCTTTCTGTTAATTGCCACGCTAGTGACTGGTCTGACCAGCCTGCTATTCACCAGGGTGTGTGTGTGTGTGTGTGTGTGTGTGTGTGTGTGTGTGTGTGTGTGTGTGTGTGTGTGTGTGTGTGTGTGTGTGTGTGTGTCTAAGAGATGGGTAGCATATAGCCCTGAAATGGCCAGGTTTTATCAGAATGTCCAGATGTGGCCCCCATATTTTTGTTTGTGCCTCACCAAAGGAGTGAAGTTTTTAAATAATGACAGATATTTGTTGTCTACACTTCATATCCTTTAGAAAAACACATAGTAACAGAAATCCTATTATTCTAGGGATTTTCTAGGTTCCTGAGAGAAATGCAATGTGTAGCTTGGAGGCAGTGGGATTTCTTTAAGTGGAGCATGTCCAACAGCTCTCGGTTTGACATAGCTTTGTATGTGTGGCAGAGATCACCTCTGAGTAGGCGATATGCAGCGGAGTAAAGCTGGAGTTTTTTGAGACTATCTGCATAGGGCATCAGTTTGAGGCCAGTAATCCTCTTTGTGAAGTATTTCTTTGGCCTTTCCAGTTGTTGTAGAGGTCTTGTGAGGTACATACCAAAAGAGCCATTGTACTCTATTCATTGTACTCATTCTTCCTATTTATTTTACAATTATTCCAGATGTTGTGCATTTAAAGGGTGAGCAGTGTGTGTGTAGTTTGGGTCAGCAGGTATTTAGTAATTTCCTTATGCTCAAGTCTGTACCTTAACTACAGGAAATAAGCGCATGAATATTTTACCCAAAATATGCAACTGTTTTGATTTGCAAATCATATCATCGTTGTCTGTTTAACATATTAAAGCAGTGTTAGTAGCACATCAGTTAGCATGTGTTTTCTTTTGATGCAGAAGTCTGTGCGTTCTATTCCCACAGCATATAGATGGATTGCTGATATTGTGCTATATTTTAAGAGGGTGGGGTGCTGCAGTCTTGTATGTCCTCATTTGGATAAGATGCCTGTTAAACATGAACCTTTTTTACTTTGCCATCCATTCTCTATTGCAATATTAACTGCTTATCACTATAATGTAAAATAGGCAATTTATTCATCAAGGGTAGCAAGCAGTGAATTTGTACATGAACTACTTAAACTTAAACTTTTTTTTCCTAGCAGCAATCTTTTCATTAGTTACAGTCCGATCTCTCATGTGCAATTATTCAAATGACTTGTACTTTTGCAGAGACTGTGCATATTGAGTGATATTAGTAGGTTGTAAGGTTTGAGTGTGCTTGTATGGTTGAAATGTTCAGAATAGGGCAGTTTTGGCACTATTTGCTCATATGCTTAGTTTACTTGCTTACTGGCTATAACTTTACAAAACGCTTTAACAAGTGGTGTTTTATAGATGGAATACAATGTAGTTATATGTTCTAATTTCATGCATTCAGGAAGGTGAATAAGAGATTTTACGTGGTACAAAACATGTGTGCAAGGGGTCTATTATTAATAGAGCCGAAAGGTAAAATTAATGAGCCGCTGGCCGGATGCATTTTCTTTCAACATAGTTTTCAGTGATGTTACAATGAATGTGAGTTTTCAGTCACATAAGTTTTAATGCCAAGTCTGTTATCTTTGTGAGAAGTGTTTTTTGATTGAAAATTTGATATAAAGGTGTTCAATTAAATCCAAAATTCAGTAATCATTGTACAAGTAAAGCACCATGCACACTGACACTTTTCAACAGTGCTTATGGCAACTGGGGCTAAACAGTCAACTAATCGGACACTGGAATGGCTCTGTGTGGGTGGGGCTGAGGGGGGTATCCAATCTAAATGCAACATATATATACCAACACATGTTTCTTTACAAAAATAGCACTGCTGATATTCAGGGTATATAGACAAAAAAAGAAATACTATTAATTCATTAACCCATCTGTTTTTAGAAGTAAAATCAGCATATTTTAACAATTACAGTACCCTGCTAGTTGTTATTAGTTGGTGAGCTGTTACTATGTGTTCTACATTTTGGCCAATTGTTCTGTATTATCTGGACTAGTGTTCCTCAGTTTGGAGATGGAAGGTTGAGAGCTATCTTTGGTGTGATCTTGGTTATTCTCACTGGGAGTAATGTACAATTGTTGACCATGGGATGGGTAAGGCCAAGTGGAATAGGGTGATTTAGGCACCAGAAAGGAACTTGGCTAGGCTTAAATGGCCCAGAAGGCTAGCTAACCTAGAACTTTCCTATGAACCTGTTGGATTGTTCTTGGAGTGTTTATTTTTCTTTGTGTACTAGGAATTATATTTCTCATGCTTTACACAATTTTTTTTGTACTCTGAATTATATTTCTCATGCTCTACATGATTTTTTATGTATGAGTCACTGTCGACAACTTTTTTCAGGTATGTCAGCTTGTAGCCTTCTGTTCAGTTGCAGGCCTCATTGTTTTGTCACAAAGCAAGGTACATCACACTTCCAGACCCACTATAGTTTTTGACTTCTGTTCCTAGTCAGAGCTGTTGAACTGGTCTTCTAGCCTAAGTTGAATTTTAAGTGGATCTGTCACTGCTGTACTGTGGTGTTGTTTTTTTTTTTTTGCTTTTACTGAGGGCCGGATTCACGAAGGCTTTCACGGAGTCAAAGAGTAGTGTAAGACGGCTGACAGCCAATATGTCTGCCGAGTGATCCAGCAACAGCCGGCAGGGGCGTGCATGAGAGCTCCTAAAACTACTCTTTCACAGACAGTGTTATGTTATGCAAATTACCTCATTTGCTGCTGAAAGCTATGCAAATGAGGTAAATTTGTTATCCAGGAAACAGTAACCTGTCCGTGGAAGAGTAGAGTTATTTGCAGAAATGTACTCCATCGATAACGGAGTGCCGTTCTGCAAATAGCAAAACGGAGCTATGACAGCTCCAAATAAAGGATGCATCCAGTTGAGGAAGCATGCCAATGGGCAAATATAAGGCCATTGGCATTTTTATCATTTGAAAATTAATAAAAATCAAAAATGTTTTTTCCCTGATCTCCAATGTTTAAGCGTAGCACAGTGCCGCACAAATGTGCGGCACTTTAAAAACCAGGAAATAAATACAAAATAGCCAAAAATAGGCATTCTTATTAAAAATATTATCCTGTCATGCAGGTGAATGGCAGGCTGAAGACAACATGGCTACTGAGTAGTGGTTGCTAAGGGGGGGAAGCTCAGTTTGAGAGATGTAACCAAGCATTAGTAAGCAATCCTATGCAAATGAGGATAAGGATAGTGAATCCCAAATTTCTCTGGCATGTGAGCCATGTCCCTAGAGTGTAAGTGTAGGAGTAGGGGAGTAGTAGAGTAGAAGATAGGTGACATCATGAGGGGGTATGTCTGAAAGACTGTAAGCTTATTGGAGCAGAGTGGCTTGTGTTTTCTGTGTTACTTAGGATTGGAAGAGGTGTGTCTGCAGTTGCCCTAGCTGAAACCCAGAAACCAAAGGTGTACGCCGTCGATATCACTGAAATTTCTTGCAAATGTGCTTACACTGTGTGCGCGCCTGTAAGCCTGTGTGTGCGCGTGTGCATCTGTCTAAGCCTGTGTACACCTGTGTAAGCCTGTGTGTGCTCGTGTGCATCTGCCTAAGCCTGTGTATGCCTGTGTGCACATGTGTGCGCTCGAGCGCATGTTTGCACTTGTTTGCATGGCGCTGCCCCTTGTGGAAACAGAAAGGGAAAAGGAAGGAAAAGAAGTAGTAGGAAGTTAACCAAGGAGAACTAGCAGAGCTGCCAGGTGAAATAAATCAGAATCAGCCAATTACACAGGCAGTACACTAGCCCAGCCCAGCACTTAAAACTCTGCAAATAACATTCCCCCATGTTTTTCTCAAAAACACTGCAACACTGCAGTATACAAAGAGAGTGAAAACTTAAAAAGCTTAACTCAGACAAAAAAATGTTAGGGGCTGCCATTGCTATTATAAGCCAACATGTGCAAGATGCTGAGGGTGGTGCCATTGCGAATGCTGCTGAGCAACCCACAGTGAGGAGACAGAGAAGAATGTACAGACCCAGGGTAACCTACCAGCGGCTACATGAGCTGGAGATAGTGGAGCGCTATAGAGTGGACAGAGACCTCCTGCAGCAAATTGTTGAGCTGTGCAGGCCATGCCTCACACACAGAACCAACAGAGGGGAACCCATCCCAGTGGAAACCAAGGTAAATGTTGGCCTATGAATACTAGCAAGAGGTACCTTCCAGAGACCAACTAGTGATATGATGGGGATTTCACAGTTATCAGCATCCAGGGTACTGCACCAGTTCCTGAATGCCATGTCAGCACATGTCGGTGATCATGTATATTTCCCCAATTCCCGTGAGGCATTGGCCAGCAATATGCATCTCTTCCAGCAAATAGCGAAATACCCTGAGGTAGTGGGTGCAATTGACTGCATGCACATACACACCAAAGCACCAGCCGGTGAGTGGGGTAGAGCCTACATCAATCGCATGGACTTCCCCTCCATCAACTGCCAGGTCATGTGCGATGCCCAGGGCATGATACTGAATGTGTGTGTTGGCTGCACTGGAAGCTACCATGATTCCCATATCTGGCATCTGACGCAGCTGTACCAGACATTTGTCAATGGGGACATCCCTGATGGTCACCTAGTGGGGGATGCTGGATACGCACTGGAGCCGTGGCTGATGACACCCATCTGAAATGCACACACACCTGAACAAGAACTCCATAATGAGGCACATGCACAAACACGAAATGTAATTGAGCATGTGTTTGGGATGCTCAAGTCATGGTTCCGGTGCCTGGACCCATATGGTGGAGCCTTGCAGTACTCACCAACTACATGTATCCAAATTGTCATGGTATGTGCCATGCTACACAATATGATCCTGCGAAAACAGGTGTAGCAGGAACAGCATGGGGCAGAGCCAAACAGCCCCCCACCATTGCCAAGGCCATCACAGGCAGACCGTGACTCGGAGGAACAACCTGAGCCTGCCCCAGTAGGCAGAAGGCGGTGTGCCCAGTATGCCTTGGCCTTGGCAAAGAGGCAATGCATAGCACATACACTGGCTCAGTAGGAACCCTGGAAATGATACCGCTCTCTGACTCACACATAAAATAAAAGGGATGCCTAACTTGACACTACCTGTTTTCAAACATGTATAGGGAGTGTACTATGTGCATCCGACATAGGCAGCCCTGCAGCACCACCTGAGGCATGATTGCCATGTTTTAAGCAATATAAAGCAGTGCTAAGCAGCTTTTGCCACTATTTAGTATATGTAAACAAAATTGCCCGCGCTAACTAGTGCAACGTCGGGCAACGTTGAGCAATGTTGGGCAAGGTCTGCCAAAGTCGGGCAAAGTTGAGCAAAGTCAGGTAAACATGCTCATATTTGCTTTACTGCTCCTTAAGCAGTCTGGTCTGCCCAGCATGAAAATAAAAAGCAGTGACAGGGCTCGAACCCAGGATACTGTGCACTAGAGTCACAGTACTAAACCACTAAGCCATGACAGCATTTCACTGGCACAGACACAGCAGGACAATTGTACAGTAATGCAAACACAAATAAATGCTGTATCATGCCCCTAAAGAGGCATATGGGTAACCTCCCCCACAGGCCTATGCAGACAGAGAGCAGCAGGCCAGGCGGTGTGATGTGGGTTGGATAGGCTATGAAGTCGCAATCTAATATACGTGACATTGGACACTAAGATCTATAGTACAGTGCCTCAAGCCAGTCCGATAGACAACAGTACAGACTGAAATGGTGTACCTTACATAGCACTGCAGGCCTATCAAATGTGTATAAGTGTCAGGTGAACCCCTCATCCTATGTACACCCACACTAACAATCAGGTGTGCCCCTGGGTAGAAATGTCCAAAAAATCCTGTCCCCCGTGTATGTAGAAATGTTGATAAGTTTATGAAAAGTGTCTCATGGAAGCCCTACAGGCACAGCATGATCCCTGTTGATTTATGATGCAAAGATGAGCCCTGCTGTAAAAATACAACCTGATTTTCCACACACATATAGTATAAATGTCTATACCAGGTGTGCTCACACACTTCAACAAATGTAGTGGATTTCATTCAGCATCACACTGAAAGGTCATACTGGGCATGCTCACACACTTAGGCCATGTCTGAGTACAGCAGTGGGCCACACATATCTGGCAGTTGCTTGTTTTACCCCAGGAACCTGTCACTATTCACCAATCCTGCCTTGTGCACACAGTTATATGAAAACAGTCACATATAATATATTGGAACCCTGTCATAATCACACTATGTACCACAAGTACACAAGTTGTTAACAGAAAGTGAAAAAGCAAAGAAGATCAATAAACATGCAATCAGTATCATCAATAAGCAATGTGCACTCCAAATATTATCCAATCCATGTTCCAGCAAAAGAATCTGTGAAGGAGTCCATACAGAACCATGATGCTTCCCTCCACTATGTCATAAATAGCAATGTACACTCATATATGTCCTGAGTCAGTGCAAACTGTAAATGACTGACATTGCCAACATCCTGTCAGACAAGCTCATACATACATACCCCCCTCTCACTGACAAAAGGCCCTATCATCATACCTGGAGATTGTGAAAGCACAGATATCACATATAGAATGGGTAAATAGCTCCTTCCAAACCTGAAAACACGGTGTCTATGGGATTACATTGTTTCCCTAGCTGTGTCCTAAGTGAACTCCAGAAAAAACAGACCCTGCACCTGAACAGTCTGTTGAGCCTCACCCTCTGTACAGGATATGAAACTGTTGAATGTGTTACAGCAACATTTTTCACACTCCACAAGTGTTGGTGCATAACAGACCATGGAAACTATTGTCTTATAAGCCTATTAAGCCTGATCTGCAAGGCCATGGAGTCCATTATGATGGAACTCATAAACAGAGCTATTGGGAGCCTACAAACACCCAACCCTACCAATTTCGGTTTGGTCATGGGCAGATCATGGTTCCCAAACCTGCTAGACTGTTTTCAAGGCAGTCACCCAGGGCATACATCAATGAAATGAGCTACATACATCCCACATAGACCTTGAAAAGCCCTTTGCCAACATCCTAGACACATGTTCATAGGTTCATAGGTTGGTACTAGGCTACTGGCACTAAGGCCTATGCAAGCCTAGCCATAACAATTCCCTGGAAATTTCTTCCTACAATATTTACTTCACTGGGCCCCTGTCTAGCAGGGCAACTGACATGATCCCCGGGGTGAATTTACTATCTCCCATCCAATCATCAAGGTTCCTTTTGAAGAGGGCCAATGAGGCGCTCTGCTTGACATGTATGGGCAGTCTATTCCAGAGTATGGGGAGTCTCTGGGTTAGGAACCTACCCTCCAGCATGTTTTGTTCATTGTGACGATAAGGTTTAGATCACTGGAGCGTGTGGCTCTGAGGGATTAGGATTTCTTTAATTGGAGCATGTCCAACAGCTCAGGGTTTGACATGGCCTTGTATGTTAAGCAGAAATCACTTCTGAGTAGACGAAATGCCACAGAGTATAGCTGGAGTTTTTTTAGATGGTCAGCATATGGCATCTGCTTTAGGCCTGTGAATTTTTTAGTGAGGTATTTCTCTGGCCTTTCCAGCTGTTGCAGATGTCTTATGAGGTACATACCAAATGGAGCATTATACTCTATAATGGGTCTAATGAGGGATGAGAACAGTGGGACAATGACCTTTTTTTCTGGATGAAAAGCCCTTAGTGATGTGCCACATAGAAGGATTTCTTGACTGTTGTGGCGATGTGGTTATCGAAAGTGAGACCACTGTCCACTTGTGTCCCTAAGTCTCTCATCACACTTTCGATCTTTAGTGTCTTGCCACCTATGTGGTAGTTCATGGGTACATGTTTTTTTCCAAAGGTGATAACTATACATTTCTTGGCATTAAACTTGAGCCCATGGCTCTGGCACCAGGCATCTGTTTCTTTAAGGCCCTTTTTTAGAATATCCACATCATTTGGGGATTAAATAATGGCTCCTGGTTTGCAGTCATCTACAAACTTTGTTAGTCAGAGTCCCTTAGTGTTGGCTTGTACTTCAGAGAAGTAGATGCCAAACAAGAGTGGTCCCAGGACTGAACCCTGAGGTACTCCACTTGTCACTTGTCTGGAGCTGTATTCGGAGTCTGCTACTTTTACAGTCTGGTTCTGTCAGTAAGCCAGTTGGCAACCCATCGAGTGACATAGGGATTTATGCCCAGCTTAGTAAGTTTATCTATGATTCCAGAGTGGGGGATGGTGTTGAAGGCCTTGGCGAGGTCCAGACAGGCTGTGTGTACCACCTTACCCTCATCCACAGCTCTGGAGACTGATTCAGGAGACAAGATCGGCCCTTCACAATCCCAAACTGGGTGGGGTCCAGTGTCTGAAGGTTGCCAATGCCTTTGTTTCTAAGTTCCATGATAATGCGTTCCATGCCCTTGCAGATCAGGCTTGTCAGACTGATGGGGCAGTAGTTCCCGGGATCCAAGGTGGATCCTCCCTTGTGGAGCGGGATAACTGTAGCTGTGCACCACTCAGTGGGCATGAAGCCTGAGGTGAAGCTATGATTAAACAGGACACTTAGGTGGGGTTCCAGTTCATTTTGTAGTTCATGTAGTACACACCCTGGGATGTCATCTGGTCCCATGGATGCTGTATTCTTAGCTTTGGAGAGTGCTGTTTCTACCTGTCTGGCTGTGATTATCGGAATTTGGCAATCTTTGGGTATTGAGATCTGCCCTTTAGGGGGTGAGAAGGGGGTGAAGTTAGCACTAAATTGATCTGCCAGGATATAGGCAATATCCTTGGGATCAGTATATTTAATGCCATTCTGTTGTAGCTCAGAGCAGATCTGAGCATTGCCATTTAGATTCTTGACATAACTATAGAATGCCTTGTGGTTGTCTTTGGAATCTTTGGCAATTTTATTTTCGTAACTAGCTTTTTTGAATTTTATGAGAGATCTCAGCTTCTTGCTGAGGCTGGTGAGGGAGTTTTTTGCATCCTGGTATTTTCCTCTTCTGCAATAGTTTCTTCCTTCTGTTGTATAGTTTGTTTATAGCAGGGGACTACCAGATTGGCTTTCTTTTTTTGGAGAAGATCGTCTTGGTTCTATTTGGGATGGCACGATTCATGCACGAGTGGATGTGCTCGTACAGTGCCTTAGTGTAGGATTCTGCAGTTGAACTTCCAGATCCCGTCTGCGTGGGTATTGTGAAGTTTGTCACTTCTGATTTCAGTAACATGAAGTTGGCTTTGGAGAAGTTTTTAAGGAGGTTTCCTTACTGGGGGGTGCGGGTGGGATGTGGATGTCAAGGGTGATTTGCTTATGGTCAGACCTGACCAATGAGGGTGTGACCACTGGTGTGGAGCATCTATCTCCCATGTTGGTAATGACCAGGTCTAGGATATTGGAGCCCCTGGTGGGACAATCCAGGGCGTTGGAATTTATAAATTCCAAGAACTGTTGGGAAAAGGAGTTGGTACCTGAGCAGTTTTCCCAATTAATGGCAGGGTAGTTGAAATCACCCAGTATTAGGGTGTTTGGTTGTATCTTAATATTTTCCAGTATGTTTATGAAGGTGTAGTTAGAAACTTGGGGTATGGTGGGGGATCTGTAGCAAGCTACAGTTTGGATTGCAGTCTTACCTAGTGTTAGTTGCACCTGGAGAATTTCAGATGCATTGTTTTGGGCAACAAGCCTGGAAGTGTGAATATCCTTGGTGAATATGGACACTCCTTCACCTTTAGTGTTTCGGTCTTGGTTTTGTGGCCGAATAGTGTGGTAATAATTGTAGCCTGGTATTGCAGGGGTGGTCTCTGGAGCCTTGAACCAGGTCTCAGTCACTCCACAGATATCGATGTTCTCCATTTTTAGGAGTGCCTCGAGAGAGTGCATTTTGAGGTTTAGACTTCTAGCATTGAGTAGCATTACCTAAGATTTTGCATGCTTGTATCTGTTACTGTGGTGGTTTTATCCTTTGAACCTTGCCTAAAAAAGGCACTATAGTGGTGGCAAGAGCTTTAGCCAGTAACCTGAATCCCAGGGGCAACAGATGCAGACCATCTCTGGCAAAGCATCGTGGTTTGTCGATCATGTCTTCTCAGGCAGACAAATACTGGATCCTCTTTGAATGACACCAGAAACTTTGCCAATTGTTGAAGTCAATCATTTTGTCCATATACTGTGGTATCATTCTGGAGACTGCGGTGGTGGTGCTGCAGTAGCATTGTCACCTCACAATTAGACGTTGCCCGTTTGATTCTTAGTTAGAGCATCTTCTGTGTGGTGACATGCGTGAATGGGCATTCCTTCGTTGAAGGTTGTGCGTTAGGCCCAGCAAGCCAGCACGTAAAACTCTACTGCCAATCATTAGTGGACCGGAGTTCCGCTCTGGCGACCCCTAACCGGAAAAAGCCGAAAGACACAAACAAACAAACAAACAAACTGTGGTATAATTCTGGGTGAAGGCAGGATGCTACTCAGGGCTAGGGTCATACCTGCCTGGGTCACATGATCCAGAAGCTCTTCCATGTCTCTTTTCATGTAGTCCAGGGAGGTACGTCTCAAGTCATTCATTCCAGCATGGACAATGACAGAGTCGTATTTGTACTTGTTGTGGAGTGACTTGAATGCATGCGTTATGTGGCGTATCCTGGCACCTGACAGGAAGCTGACTGTAATTTTCTCCTTGTTCAGCCTAGTGAGTGGGACATTAGTGTGCCTGACTATAGAGTAACCTATGACTAAAGTGTTGGGTACATTGTCTTGCTTTAGGGGCTGTTGTTGGGTGGCACACTGGTGTTGTGAGCTATGTGTCACTTTGATTGTGACTGGTGTTTGTTTGCATTTTGGCTTCAGAAGTCCTTGTTGCTTGGACAGGTTAATGTTAAGGGCCTCCGCATATGTGGATTTAGTGCTACTATGTGTGGGTGTTGATGGTGTGGGTTTTGAAGGGCTATGAGTTGCTTGATGTGTAATGCAGGTGTTAACCTTCTCCTCTTGACTGTCTAGCACAATCTTGGCCGGAGAGAGCTTTTTTTCCAGTTTGGCTATGTAAGTGCATCTCTCACAGGTGATAGTGTTGGGTGGTAGGAGGAGAGTATTGTCTGTGTACATGAGGCAGTTGCCGCATTAGCCCAGTATGCCCAGATTCACCAGGTGGACAGGAGAAATCACCAGAAGCTGACCCTTGGACATGCCTGTTTAGGTGCTTTTTTATAAAGTTTAAGAGCTGTTTTCCCTTACCTTTGCAAGGTACTTTGCAATTGCCGGCTGTTTAGTGCCTATGATTTATTTCTCCTTATTGACAAGGAGAGCTGAGTGCTTGTATCAGTTTCAGGCTTCCTAGTGCTTTCCATCAGGTTCTAGAGCAAGTGCTAGTCATAGGGATTCAGATTTTAGTGCTACTACTGAGAAACCAGCTAGTTTTAAGGGAAAATTTGAAGAGCAGACATTCTGGCACCTGGAATAGTTTAACTGTAGCCTCATAGTGCTGCGCGATGTGAAAAATGTGCAAACACACGCATTTTTAAGCCAAAAAGTTGAAAGGGATAGAAATCAGCCCAAAAAGGCTAATACAATTTAAATTTCAGAGCTGGAAACCACTCCTCTAGCATTAGATAGGCAGTACAATGCTCACCAGTCCCACTGGTAGGCAGTAGGACTTCCCTCTAACACAGAAAGGTCTAGATATCTCTGAGCACAGAAAATAAAGTCCTGAGACAAGCAAAGCCTGGGATATGGACTGACTAGAAAAGGTGGGAAACGAGCAAACAAGATAGTGTGTATATATATATATATATATATATATATATATATATATATATATATATATATATATATATATTTTTTTTTTTTTTTTTGTTGCAACAGGCTAAACAATGCAATAATACAGTAAATAAACACAGAAAAGGATAACACACTTGAGTGTGTAGTCCTAAACAGTAAATGCAATTAAAACTCTACAAAATTAGCAATTTAAAACTTTTTAAATGAAGCAAGGCAAGTCCACAACTGAAAAACTATTTAAGAGGCAGTAACACAGCAGAATAAGTAGCTAGCCTACATATACAGAGAAGTCTATATATACAGAAAAGCGGCTAAAACACAAGCACTTCAGATGCAGTGCAACCTAGAGCACTTGAGCTGTAGCAATATTAAGGCAATTACAGTTATAATAAATGCTCTAAAATATACTCTGTATTTCCAAAATATTTGAGAAGCACAGTCAGAACATAAGGAAATATCCACAAAATCAACAACCTGTGCATAAATATGTCTGTCATCTGATGGATTGCCAACTGGGGCACAGATAGATCACACAAGGTAAGAAGTATGGTCTCCTGTACAAGCTGGTAACAATTTCTGTCCCCCATGACTCAGTCCTGGGACCCCTCCTGTCTGGTGTATACTTTTCAGAAATACAGTCAAACACACGAGGGCTATGTTTAGCAAAGTTTGTGGATGACTGCCAAAAAGTTGTCATAATTGATGTTTGGGACAACAGAGACATCCTTAAAAAGGGTCTCAGTCAGATAGATGTGGTGTCAAAATCATGGCCTCGAGCTACAGTCATACAAATACCACATAGGTGCCAACACCCTAAATATGGAGGTGATAATAAGGGATCTATGGACAAATGTGGATAGTCATCTCTACTTACATAAACACATTCACAAAGTGGTCAGAAAATCATGCTGTGTGTTCCCACAAACTGACAAGGTCTTTGTATGTAGTGCAAAGGAGGTTTCCTCTACTCATCAGTCATCAGACCCATCAGAGAGTACCACAACACACTTGCGATGAATCTGACTGGGCACATTCAGCAGCTGGAAAGACCACTGAAGTACCTCAACAAGAGAATTACTGGCCTCAAACAGTTTCCCCATGCAACAAGACTGAATTTAACTCAATCTGTACTCTGTTGCATACTGTCTACTCAGGAGATCTCTGCCCAACAGACAGGTCCATGTCAGGGCAACACTCAGATCTGCTCTGAGTTACAGCTCAATGGCACTAAATCTACAGATCCAACTGATATTGTCAACATCCTGGCAGATAGGCTCAGTGTTAACTTTACGCCCCTCTCACCCATGAAAGAGCACATCTCTGTAATGGAAGACTGCAAAGTTGCTGTCATCACAGCTGCACAGGTAAGAAACACTCTCCAAAGTCAGTATCATGGCATCCATGGGACCAGATAACTTCCCAGGCTGTGTTCTACACAACAGAGATAAACCCCTTGTTGGTAATATCAGATCATAAAGTAATTACACTGGACATCCACATCCTGCCCCCACCCAGTCAAGGAAACCCCTGTGAAGACATTTTCAAAAGCAAACTGCACACTTCCCAAGATCAAAGCTGAAAGTTCCAAAGCCCCCTTGCTATAGGATAATGCTATACAATCTGCAGAATCATTTACAAGTGCATTCTATGAGCATCTACAGGGATGCATGGATCGAGACATCCCAAATAAAACCAAGATGCACTCCTCCAAAAATAAGAAACCAATCTGGTGGTCGTCGCCCATAAATAAGCTATACAACAGAAGGAGGAAATGAACACATGATAGAGCAAACTTCACAAAAGGAAAGGCATCACTGATCATTATTAGAAAGACACAATGATTGCTCATAAAATAATCCAAGGCCAGTTCCTAAAGACAAATTGCCAAGGAATGTAAGAATAACAACCACAAAGCCTTCATTAGCTATACCAAACATTTAGGTGGCAACTTCCAAATATGCTGTCAGCTAGTGAAAAATGGCAATAAATACACTGAACCAACTTACATTGCCCACATCCTGGAGACAAGTTCAGTGAAAACACCCCCCCCATCACACCCAAAAGGGCCTGTGTCCATCCCAGAATAATGCAGAGCCCCAGACTTCATGGACATGCAGGTAAAGACAGCCCTCTCCAAAGCTAAGAACACAGCATCAATGGGACTGGATGGTGTCCCAGGCTGCGTCTCACACCAGCCCCAAAAGGAACTACACCCTCACCTACATTCCCTGTCCAGACTCAACCTTACCACAGGCTATGTACCCAAAGAATGGCATACACCAACAGTCATCCAGCTCCACAAAGGGCGTGCCACAACAGAACCTGGAAACCATTGCCCTATAGGTCTACTCAGCCTGGTCTGCAAAGCTATGGAGCAAATTATTATGGAACCCATAAACAGAGATATTGGGGACCTCCAGACACTGGACTCTACCCAACTTGGCCTTGTTAAAGGCAGATCCTGCCTCCTAAACCTAGTTGACTTATTTGAAACAGTTAAGAAGGACATAGATGGAGGTGAAAGTAGTCCACACAGCCCATCTGGACCTCATATGGACTTTCAACACCATTCCCCATGCTGTCATCATGGACAAGCTTACCAGCTTGAACATTAACAGCTATGTCACAGGATGGGTGGCCAACTGGTTCACAGATCAAACACATGTTCAGAGTTGTGGGTGCCATGTCTGACTCTAAACCAGTCAAAAATGGCATCCCACAGATCTTGGTCCTGGGACCCCACCTGTTCAGCAGATACTGCTCAGAGGTACAGGCAAGCACGAGAGGAGTATGGCTGAACAAGTTTGCAGATGACTGCTAACTTTCATCCATAATCGACTCTACGGCTGACACAGACATCCTCCAGATGGATCTTACAGAGACAGATACCTGGTGTCAAAACAATGCCCTCAAGCAGAATGCCAAAGAATGCATAGTCATCCCCTTTGGATAAAACAAAGTGCACACAAATTACCACATAGGTGGTATTCCTGTATGTACGAGAAAGTAATTATGGCCCTGGGGACCCAGGTAGATAGTAAACTCTCCTTTGATGATCACATGGCCAAAGTGTTTAGAAATTCCTTCTATGTAGCCCACCTAATGTCACCTAATGTAACCCACTTTTTCTAGTCTGATGATGTCACCATACTATAAATATATCTGTGGAAAGAAGAGCTCACAGTAATGTGTACAGTGTGTCATTTAAATGTGTACTCTTCTGGTATAGTTAGGTAGTGGTTTGAATCCTGCACTTGACAACTGTTTGTGTGTCATCTCCATGGAGGGGAGCAACCTTTTTGGAGACTACTAAAACACCTTAAAAGTGGTATACTCATCTTTGTCAAGTCTGATGATGTCACCATGCTACAAATATACCTGTGGAAAAAAGAGCTCCCAGTAATGTGTATAGTGTGTTGTGTTAATGTGTACTGTTATAGTATCTTAAAGTAGTTAGGTAGGGGTTTGAATCCTGCACTTGACAACTGTTTGTGTGTCATCTCCATGGAGGGGAGCAACCTTTTTGGAGACTACTAAAACACCTTAAAAGTGGTATACTCATCTTTGTCAAGTCTGATGATGTCACCATGCTACAAATATACCTGTGGAAAAAAGAGCTCCCAGTAATGTGTATAGTGTGTTGTGTTAATGTGTACTGTTATAGTATCTTAAAGTAGTTAGGCAGGGGTTTGAATCCTGCACTTGACAACTGTGTGTGTCATCTCCTGGAGAGGAGCAACCTTTTTGGAGACTACTAATACACCTTAAAAGTGGTATACTTATCTTTTCCAAGTCTGATGATGCCACCATCCTACAAATACACCTGTGGAAAAAAAATCTTCTAGTAATGTGTATAGCATGTCATGTTAATGTGTACTGCTCTATTATCACAAACTAGTTAGTTAGGGGTTTGAATCCTGCACTTGGTGCATGTGTGCTCTATGTGTGTGACACTGTTGGTCAATGTGTAGTGGTTTTGCTTTTACTACTGTATGACATATTACTATGACAACCGTATGTGCATTGCACATGTCAGGTAGCTGTGCAGCAAATACATATACGTACATATGACCTCAATTATTTCATAGGTGAGAACCCTGCTTTCTCCATGAACACATCTGTTACCTTTGCCAGAGTGTGCTGCTACTTTCCAGACCTTAGGTCACATCTGTATGCTTGTGACAAGCCCAGCCACTGCAGTGATCCCTGGCCTAGGTCATCCGTGTCACACACACTCATTACGGTTTCTATTGAATAGTGTGAGTGAGGGTTTATGCCTGAGGTATATTTCAGACCTGTTCAAATGCAGCAAAGTCTGTCAATGATGGCTATTCATTATAGGTGTACAACAGCCTTTGTGGATATGCATGCAGACCCCTTATTGCTTATGTGATCCACCGAGGGATTTCAAAATACCTTTGGAAATGTGATTACCAAAGGAGAGATGATGCAACACTTGGCTGCATGTACACATTGGTGCCTGTTCAACATGTTGGGGGCTACTACCTATGTGGTTCTGTGGGGATACTATGTTTTGTAAAAGTGTATGACTATGCTTTAGTTGGCTTATAGCTTTACAGCATGAGTTTGACAACAGGTATCTGTCTGTATGATATCCTTGTGGAGGATGTGTGTGTCATCTCGAGAATGCATTATAGGCCACAGTATGCATTTCCAGACATGGACGGGCATATCCCTACTGTGCTTGCTTGTACCTAAGAGAGCTATATGCCAAACAGGAGTAGTCCCAGGAATGGGTGCAGGTGAATACTACTGGTTACTGGCATAGTATAGTACCTGAAGGATCCAAATGTTACTGTGTGTCCTACATCTGTGTGCCAGTTGTCAAGACATCATATAACAATTGTTTATGGTCAGGCTGTTGAGGTTATGTATACTACCAGAATGCAAACCAATGACAGATAGTAACAGTATCACCCACAGCACAGTGTCAAACCATGTCATACACACGTGTACCCAAGTTCCAAGATGTGTGTAGTACAATGCATACTGGCCACCAATAGAAACTATGGAGTGTTAACACTGTGTAATACAGGGCATGTCACCCTGCCCATGTGTCCACTATGCATGTACATGCAGACAGTGCACCTCCACCATGTTCACAAATGTACACCTGCAAATCTGTGCTGCACACATCCCACATGTACTGTCCACTCTCTAACACATGTTGCCAATACTACACAAATCAGCCAAGTGGCACATGGGCAGGCAATACACTATAGGAATTAACACTGGTGTAAACAATACTACATTGACAATCATAGCTTTAATGCATCATGCCTGCTCATCTACACCTTCAAGGATATCATTACACTTAACTGCTGCAACATGCTAACATTGCTATACTGCTATAAAGTCACCCTGTGCATCAGCACCATGTTAGCCTGTTCCTGCATCAATGTTACAGATGACAGGAGGTGGCACAGGTTTCATCATATGTACAGGGTGTGTTGTTGGTTTGCCAGAGGCCTACATTGAGCCATACAATCAACGTGTGTGTGTGTGTGTGTGTGTGTGTGTGTGTGTGTGTGTGTGTGTGTGTGTGTGTGTGTGTGTATGTATATGAGGGCCAAGAGTACTGCTATGGGCCAATGTTGATGTAATGAGTGCAGGTATGTGTTAGCCCTAGGTGTCTGGTTTATGTGTGTGTGTGTCTGCATGCACACAGTTCCACCATGTGGCTGCCATATACGGGGATTTGTGGGACAGCCACAAACTGTACCTGCAGGCTTTACAGATCACCATCTCTGGCCATGGATATGGTACCTGTGCCTGGCAGAGGTTCTACTGACAATATCAGGTACTAAGCCAGACTAGGTACTATCCTCAGAGGTAGACAGATGTACACTGGACCCAGGTCCCTGCTGGGACTGGCCAGAGCCATGTGCACATAATCTTCTAGGATGGTCTATGGACAGCCCACCCCCAACATTGCTGGGGCTGGTACTGGCACTACAGTAGCGGCTGTGACTTGAGGGATGTCCGTGATGACTGCCAGCTCCTGATGTTGCTGGCATACATCCACGTCAACATCTCAACCATCCCAGACTGTCCTGACACATGGACATGACATTGCGGAGGGCATCTAATGTCTCACCCCAACGTCTATCAGTGACCTCAGTGTAATTATGGATGGCACCTGCTAGGTCACAGATACTGTCATTTAAAGTGGTGTTATGTGCCCTTTGTGCCGTTAGTCCCTGTCTGGTGTTCCGTTCCATACGTGCCTGTGCCTCTATGACAGCCTGGAACATGTGTGATGTTGTAAGACCTGTGGCACATCTGCCAGGGGCATGATGACCAGCAGTGCTCTGACGAGAACCCCTGGACATCAGCCTACATGGTACCATTCCAGACATCTGGGTATGGCTGCTGTGTCGGGATGCATGTGCCATAGATACCACACTGTCCTGGCCAATGCCGACTGTACACTGTCCCTCAGCTAAGGGCATTGGTTATGGATGTATTGGCAGTATGACTGTGTGCATGGATGGGGTGGACACTTGTGTACTGTCGATTGGTGGCCCAACAACAGACCCTGGCAAACATGTCTGTGCCTCTACACACCTATCCTCATTATCACTATTTGTGTCAGTGACATCAGGTTCCCTGCTGCAGTGAACCATTCCAACCTCAGCACATGTGAGAGGAAGACAGGAAACACACTTTACAACCTGTGCATTATGTCGGAACACATGCACACATGCACATATGAACACATGCACACATGCACACATGAACACATGCACACATGCACACATGCACACATGAACACATGAACACATGAACACATGCACATATGAACACATGAACACATGCACACATGCACGCATGAACACATGCACACATGAACACATGCACACATGAACACATGCACACATGAACACATGAACACATGCACACATGCACACAAATACACTCCTCACTAAAGCACACACACACACACACACACACACACACACACACACACACACCAGCAACAATCCAGAACATACTCAATAGTGGTTGATGGTGGGGTACATTATCGCAAGCCAGTCATATCACATGTGTCAGCATGCAGGACGTGTGTTGCTCAACAGCATACAGTGCCTGTGTTGACAGTCCTTGCTAATAACAGTATACATGGCTTTGATGCATGTGTGTTGTTGTTCAGTGACTGGCCTCACCCTGGAACGCAATGTGTACATGGACACAACATTGCTGTGCAAGTCTTAAAAGCTCTTCAATGTCCTGTGCACCATTACTCACAGGTATACATACCATGGCTGGATGTGTATCTGTGTGTCATGTAGATATCCATTTCTGATTCGAGCATCGATGTCTTTAGCAGATAATTGTGGACACAGGTTTAGCTCATGCATGCTATGTATACACACAGGATGAGTGGTGCATGTATACCTGATGGAATACCATTGCTCAACATAGCCACTATACAGTGGTTATGGTGAGTGTAGAACATATTGTGGACATGCCAGTGCCAGCCATGACATGACATGCTACATCACAACTGCAACATTAAACATCACACATACCCAATGTGTGTCATGTGACCTATACACTCAATAGTATTAGAAGACATATATGTGTCACTTTGTGCAAATGGTGATTACTATGCATATTGTGTATAGGTGCATATGTTTGCACACACACAACATTGAGGTGTATAGCAATGAATGCTATGTGTAGTACTGTGGTTACAGTAACTGGATGGGGTGTAGTGCCATGAGCCATTATCATGCAGCATCATTTGTTCACTCAAGGCTACTAATATGTGCCAGACCTGCAACTATCATGCTGTACCTGAACTGCAGTACTGTGGCTAAATTCACCATTTCACAGCCAGTTGTTACATGGGTTTGTAAGGTGCTCAATAGGGAGCATTGCCTAACATGAATGTGTTGTGTGTTGAAGAGTGTCGCACCACCACATGATAGGCCTCTACCCCTCAAGTATATTATGTGTGCTGTGTGGATGACATTTGGGATACTGGAGTGTGACCTTACAGCGGGTGTCTGAGTATGCTATGTGTAGCATATTAACGTGTACTGCGTATGACAAAGTTGTGTATGTTGTGTGCATGTGTATTGACTCTGCCTATCCAATGTCCACTACAGTGTAGCCAGAATTGTTTGGGATGCTCTGTGTATTGCATGTGTTTGAGGCAGCTACTCACATTACAGAGATGTGCATAGTCTCACAGCAAACATGCACAGCATGCATTGTGCGTAGATGTGTTACATGTGTACATGGCCTACACCTCACCTATGACATGCACATGTTATTTGCAATATTAAATGTAGAACACACTCACCAGCATGGGTCTGCTGCCTTGCTGTCACACCAGAGGGCCCTACAAGGATATGAGACAGTTTGTCAGTGGCAAAAACTGTGGCATTGCTATTGTGAGTTTGCAATCTTACAATAGTACAAAGGTTGACAGTCACAGGCCTACAGATTATGTCCCAAATTATCAGTATTGCACAACACCAGGCTCCACATCTTCTAACTACACAGTATACATCTCAAATATGCTTGAGCTACCAATCTAGGTAACAGTAGTCTACAGATATGCCATATTACCTGCACGCTCCGTGTGAACTTGCTGGGTGGCTCCGGCCTCCATGATGATACATGTGTGCTGTTGTTGTTGTTGGCCAGTAGCCACCAGGCTCAGGGGCAGCTCCTCCACTCTGGTGAGAGGGGGATGGATGGTTACCCCACCACCTGTGGCAAGCTGCTGTCTACGGACATCAGACGCACACTGCTGGACATGTCTAAGTAAATCACTGCAGTGATGGCGTACCTTCTCATATGTCCGGTGATGCATGCCTATGTCATTTACCCTATGGATAACATCTTGCCACAGCACAGTCCGCTCATACTGGTCTTGGCTGGTTCTGGAGAAAAGCTGGATGTAGTGCTGAACCAGACTGGTTGTTATTATTTCATCCTCAGCTGGACTATAGGTAGGGTTGCGATGGTGGGCCATGACCCTGGAAGACAATGAAACAATATGTGTGAGCAAGTCATATGGCACACTTAACATTCTAAAGTACAGATATAACTGAACTGCCATATATAGCAACCTAATGGCTGTCAGAGGACACACACTTTCAATACCACATATCAGTGCTCAACTCACAACTGCCTGACAGTGCCTGACATGCTCTATATATTAAACCATGTTCTGCACAGCAACAAGGAGAAACCAGTATGTAAGACTATACAACAGTACATGGCACACTGTATGTGACACAATGCACCACCTAGCCACAGGAAGTACATATGACGCTAATGCATTAAGAAATATGTCATTCATTGCAATCATTGTAAAGTCCAGTTACCGTATTACCAGTATACCACACTAGTTGTTGATGGCAAACCCCTTCCTAACATATGTGCACATTTGTGAATATAGGTGGCATACTGCTGTACTAGACTATACATGTTGCTAGATATGCACTTATATCCTGTAAAACACATATGACCAAGGGCATGTTACAGGCATACCTACACACAAATCAGACATACATACAAGACACAAAGGTATGGCAACCCAGAGGAGCTTTACCTGTGTACCATACAGTACTGTGTGTCAGTACTTGCAAAACCTTATGCCTGAGGTATGTAATCTGTGAGGACTACAGGGAACACACAAAACAGTGGTTCCAAGCAATGTGGACATATACCATACCATGCTGTTTAGGCCTACAGCTTCAGGTAGTACTACAGTTCATACGGGATTTGGATTCACCAGCAGTACCAATCAATAAGCATACATGTACTACTGTAGCCTACAATGGCACACCCCAGTCAACACCAAGGGACTACGTCAGACCATATGCCATACTGCTTTTTCTGCCTAGCAATAGCATACACATCTTTTGCTGTGATCAGAGCTAGGACACAAAATACCATGACAAAAACAGTTTCCCACTAAGCTATCACACATATACACAACTTTGACACATTCACCAACACATTCACCATCACACTCAGTCAACCTCACATAGCAATTATTGTAACAAGTACATGTGGGTGTGTATCGGTTCATAGGTAGGTAATAGGCTATTGGCCCTAGGGCCTATAGAAGCCTAGTCATACGGTACCCTGACTTTTGACACCCATGTAATTTAATTTCATGTGCCCCTGTCAAGCAGAGCCACAGAGGTGATTCCAGGGGTGTATTTCCTTTCTCCCATCCAATCATCAGCATTATTCATGATGACTGCTAATGAGGAGCTTTGTTTGCAATTGATAGGTAGTTTGTTCCAGAGTATGGGATGTCTCTGAGATAGGGATCTATCCTTCCAGCATGTTCTGTTTATTGAGGTGACAAGGTTTAGGTCCCTAGAGCATGTAACTCATAGGGTTTGTGATTTGTTTATGTGGAGCATGTCCAACCGCTCTGGGTTTGACATAGCTTTGTATGTCAGGCAGAGGTCACCTCTGGGTAGGCGGTATGCGACACTGTCTAGCTGTGGTTATGTGAGACGGTCTGCATAAGGCATCTGTTTGAGGCTGGTAATACTCTTTGTGATGTATGTATGTGGCCTTTCCAGTTGCTGTAGATGTCTTGTGAGGTACATACCAAAAGGGGCATTGTACTCCATAATGGGTTTTATGAGTGATGAGCAGAGGGGAACACTGACCTCTTTTTCTCTGCATGACACACCTTTTGTGATGAGATGTGCCATGTAGACAGATTACATTACTAGTATGGCACTGTGATTATCAAAAGGGAGACTACTGTCCACCTGTGTCCCATGATCTCTTAGCACACTTTCGGTGTTAAGTAGACTACCACTTATGTGGTAGTTCATGGGTACAGAGTTCTTACCAAAAGGGATGCCAATGCATTTTCGACATTAAGCTTGAGGCCATGGCTTTTGTCACCAGGCATCTGTCGCAGTAAATATGACCCTGTCTCCCTCTATCACTCTGTATATATATATATATATATATATATATATATATATATATATATATATATATATATATACACATACATATAAACACATAAACACCCATTGGTGTACATATAGATATACATATAGGCACATATACAGTCCACCTTTCATGGTAGGAATATCAATTATGCGAAGGTTGTGAGGTATACAGTTATGTAGTAATATTGCACAGTCTTTTGCGAAATGCATTGAAGGTGTTCTCAGACCATGTAGCTTTAGCAGGCCTCACTGGCTGCAATACTGCAAACCTAACAAATCATACCCATTGCGTTTACCCACCACATGTCATATACCAGCACTTTATGCTGTCTTGTTTGCCACACACTACAACCTACATAGAAATATGCACATAACAACCTTCACCAACATATATATGTCCACCCTTCACAAACTGTGGCAGTATGTCCCTTGCTCTATGCACATGTACAGATGCTAATATGTCTGACACAGACATATCTCTCCATATGTGTGTGCCATTCACACACAATGTCCACACTGTTGTAAGTCCGTGGACCACACGGCTGACCTGTTGGGCCTTGCTGCAACATGAACAGGTGTCACATGTGAGCACGCAGTAATATTAGAGGGTGTATATATAGCTGCAAATGCTAGATTAGCATAATAGCCTGGTACAGCAGTTGCCAGTGCTAAGCTACTTATTAATATGACTATCATGCATGTGTTACTCTGTCACATCCATGTTTATATAGCTGTATGCGCTACTCCCCCAAACAGCCATTGTACACACTACTGTACAGAACACAGATAACATGGATCAGATGTTTGACATTTAATGCTGAGCTACATATGTCACAGTTATGTCCCACTGCACACAGCTACATACTGATTTGTCCATGGCAGTAGTTATGCAGGGCATCTGTGCATAGATACATACTGCTGCCACATATGGATGTTTCAAAGTATGTAGAGTACTCTTCAAAAACATCTACTACATGCCAGTAAATACATATCTCTTACATACCTTTCCTTCGTATGTGTTTGTAGTTTTCAGATCCATGTGTCTTTTATTTTTTTTTTTATTGTTTTTTTTTTTTTTTTTTTTTCTGTTGATGTTGATGTTGATGTGGGTCTCTCTCTCTCTCTCTCTCTCTCTCTCTCTCAATAGCTGCAATGGAATGATTGCATGTGTGGACAGCAAGTACAGTCTGCTTTTATAGGTATCTGCACATGTGCATGTAATGGCCTCTGCACCAATTGATAGCCACAATTTGGTAATTGCATGCAGCCTGCTGTGTGGTAATTGCAGTACTCACTGTCATAGCAACCCAATGCTATAAATTGCTAAGTCAGGTAGGCATAGCCCTTTCAGCTTTCCCAAGTGGTGCCCATGCTTGTTTGCTGTGGACACCGTTGTTTAAGCCAGAAGGTTGGTATTCTTCTTATATCTAAAGCTAGGGGTGTAGCCAGTGCTTTAAACATTGTACTCAGACCTGAATATTGCCACTTCCAGTATACAGTTGTCAGTGTAGAATTGTACTCACCCGTACAAATGCTAACACAAGATACATGGGAGCATGTAGTTTCTTTGCTACTTATACAATTAACTACCATACATAAGTAGTTATTGAGATGTATCCATTTGGCACATGAACTGTTTGTGAACTGCTATATTAATGTACTCACTTCTGCACAGTTTGTGCTTTTTTATTGTTGACATTAGCACAGGATGCTCAAGAATACTGGACAATGCCTACCTACATCCTTTGTGGGCCTTGAACACACAGGTATATTGTACATCTGTGTGGGGATTGTCCTGCTATGATACTGTGTTGGGGGTTGTAAAGTGGTGCTGTAACATTATTTACTGCTAGAATGGCTGGTTCTCTTATCACAGTCATGTAATGCAATTCCACAACAACTGCTGGTAAAGTTCCACAGAACAGGTTTTGTGTTATGGCATTCTTATATTTCCTTTACATTCACTCATTCAGATGTATGATATATCTATTTCAGCAACAACCTGCTGTATATCTACTGTGGCTTAGTGGCACTTCATGCAGTCTAGTGTGTCCAAGGTTCGGGGTTCGAGACTGACAGAGGTGTTTTATTTTGCTGCTGAGCAGAACAAGGGCCCTCACATGCAGGGTGACTAAGGCACTTTTAAACAGTTGTAAGCAGGTTTGCGTGAAGCTTAGCAATACTTAGCTAAGCGCACACAAGCGCACACTCACGCAAACCCGCTAACTACTGCTTAAAAGTGCTTACTTCCGCTAACCATCATGCTCATTTCTTTGAAAGAGAAGAAAATGGGGAGATAGGAAAGTGGTAAAAAAGGGGCACAAAGAGGGAAAGACAGTAGGGAAAACAGCTCGGGATGTGCAGGATGGGTGTAGGGAAGGTCCATAGCTGCCCATTTCTTTAACAGCAACAGCTGTGCATATGCAATACGTTTGGAGGGAAATATGAAACCTTCCACCCCCGAGAGAGGGGTGAGGACAACAAAATATGTTGTACTGCCAGTTACATATCAGTTTATGTGTCCAGTGGACATGTGTGCAAAATGGGCAGCTATGTATGGGGCGTATTTTTTTTGGGAGCAGATTGCTTTTTTTTTTCAGGTGAGAGTGGAATGTGGGGTAGGGGAAGTAGGTATATTTGGGGAGGTAGGTTGGGGAGGTAAGCAGACAAGACAAAGAAGATGCATACGGGGCGGAATATGACACATGTGGTGGGTGAACACCATTGACGGGGAAGGATGTTTGGAAATCGCAAGCCCATGAGCCCACAGATGGCAACAGTGGAACTGAGATCCCCACCCATGGGCAGTCACAACTGCACCTTCACAGCCCAGAGGGTGGCTGTGCTGGGGCTGCATAGGAGGGTCAGGCTCACCTATGAGTCGCGCCACTTGTGCCTCAAGCTGACGTAGAGGATCAGCGACTGATCGCTCCATCTCCCTACGCACCACAGCCTGGACCGTTTGGAGGTTGATAGGTGGCCCTCCTCCGGCCACGCTTGCATGGGCGGATGAGCCCCATCCCCTGCAGCGCTTCCACCTGAAGTTGGCACAGGGTCAACGGAGGAGGAGGTCCCAGGCTGGGCACTGGACCTGCTGGTGCCAGGTGCCATCGCCAGCTGAGGTGGGACAGGTGGGTCCACTGGGACCGGCATTCTCATACATTCTATGTTTAGGAGGATTTAATGACAATATGGGTTGGTAACAGCCAACAGCATTCCAAATTAGTTGTAACAGCATGCAGTAGTATTCCCATTAACCCAGCACACCAGAGTTCCAACAGTTGAGCAGCAAGCATAACACATGCATATATAGAAAAACAGTGGACATTAAAATAGCATTCAGGATTAATTGGTGGCAACAGGTCACCAAGATTGTGGTATTTGAACAGGCCACATGCATCAAAGTAAATGCAGATATTTATAAACCAATAGGACATATGTCCCAACAAATATTTTAAGAATAGACATACCCATTGACGTGTGGAATTGCATTGTGTATGCACATACAGTAGGGTGTAAAAAGATACCTCCATTAACAACTTATATATACTTATAGTTTACACTACATTCCTATTGGCTGCAGGTATATATCCCCTACATGTATTATTACATTAGGCAATGTCCGTTAAATTATGAAATGGGTTTTGCTAGTTCTTTGTATAACTAACCTGTATCTGACATACAAACTGTCCAGGATGCAGATGTTACTGCTATGTGTTTATATATTTTATTTATATTTATATATCTACATATCTGGATGTGTTCAGGTGACATTATCAGTTATATTTTAACAGCCCTCTACATTTCTAGCAGCACACTGACATTTCTGGGGAATACAATAACAAGCTACTCATGTGCCAGATTAACCTGTACATGCTGGCCATGAAACAACAGTTGAGGACTGTATATATGCTGAACAGCTACTGGCACTCCCTTCATCCACTTTATATGGGCCTACCCAAATGTGGGTTGACAGCGCTTAATACAACAGTACTATTTCTATAATGCAAGAGTACAACAACATATCGAAGAATGTGACACGGACACACTCCAAGAATTATACCTTTATTAATTACATTACACACTTTTCTAGAGGCTCTCTCATTTATTTGATATATCAGTGCATGCAGAAGATTTATTCAAGACGTATTATACCTTTATTAATGGGTTACAACACTCATTTTCATGCTCTCTCACTTATGTTATATAACAGTACATGCAGATAAATTATTCAAGACTTATTATACCTTTATTAATGGGTTACAACACTCTTTTTCAGGCTCTCTCACTTATTTTATATAACAATACATGCAGAATAATTACTAACCTGCCTGGTGGTGTAGCCTTAGCAGCCTATCTGCATAGGCTTGCTGATTCGCAGCACGGACACCTGCAGCTGTGAAGTAAATGAAGTGATATTGAGACATGCCTATCCATAATATAGACTACAATAGCAATTCTTACATACTTCATTCCATGGCTATCTACTCAGTAGTGGGGCATTTTCCATCCCACAGGCCTCCTGTATCCACTGGTTCAGTCGGTCCTCCTTTGATCTCTTCAGGTCTGAGTAGTGGTGTCTGACCTGCTCACCAGTCCAAGGGACGCCTGTGCTACTGGAAAAATCATGAGCTAGGTAGTTCCAGGCTTCTGCTTTGTATTCAGTGCCCTGGAACTGGCCCTGCAGGAGTCTCTCATCATGATTATGGACTAGGAGCCAAACCATTACTTTTGACTCCTCAATGCCCCAATGTTGTGCTCGAAATTGAGACCATCCAACACCGGTCATGCTGACTGCAGATGGGAGCTACAACCAGTTATGGCAAGTATTCCCACCTATGGAGCTTAAATATGCCTCATTTCCCACACTTATTTGTGATTGGCCAGTTTTGAACAATCTCAGCTGAAAGCACACCTGCTTAGCTATGGGTAAACTTCCATTGATATGTATGTGTGTGTTGAAAGTGCATGCATACGAAAAGCTGTCATGGCTTAGTGGTTTAGTACTGTGATTAGGGTGCACAGTGTCCCGGGTTCGAGGCCTCCCATAGTTTTTTATTTTACTACTGGCCAGACCGGCTAGGAGGTCTGGCTGTGTTTAGCCGACTTTGCTCAACTTTGCCCAGTGTTGCTCTACATTGCTCAACATTGCCCAACGCTGCACTAGTTAGCGTGGTGCACAGCTATGCGCAAACATGTTTTGTTTGCGCTAGTTGGCACGATGTGCAGCTACAAGCAAAGCTATTGTGCTAGTTAAAGCAGTGCTAAGCTATGAGCATTTATACTTTAATGTGCTTAATACTGGTAAACTTTGCTTAGCAGTGCTGCACATTGCTTAAGATACGTTACTTATGCATTCATCAGTATGCATAACCATTTCACCTTCTTATATATATATATATATATATATATATATATATATATATATATATATAAAATATTGTTCACTACTACATAGGCCATTTCAATGCTTTTTACTAAAATTTAAAGGATAAATGTCAGGAATTATTTTTATATACAGATTTCTTACAGAAAATAGAAAGGGGAGTGGTGGGACTCGAACCGGGAATGCCTCCTCTTTGTGCAAAGGCTCTACCACTATGCTATTGCTGTTTGGCTTAATTTGTATATACATTTTTTATTATCCTCTTCGATGTCTAAACTGCTAACTGTAGCTATGCAATGTGCAAATCCATGCAAACAACCGCAAATATGGGCAGCTATATCGGGAATAATAAAAAAAAAATTAAAGTTTTACATTTTCTAATTGTACAGGGGTTTAGAATGTGGGGGAGTGTAGTGTTGGGTATGTACACATTTGAGCGGACTCGCCTCATGTCAGTTGACATTTGCCGATTGAGGGACTTGCAGGGGCGTGGATTTTTGGACTGCTCAGCAGTCCAACACGCCCCCTGCACTCGTGCATGCTCCGTGTTAGCCTTAGAGTTGAGTCAGCGTGCCCTCATGTATATGCATAGCGTGCTGACGTCTTACTCTTAGGTGCAGTTTCCATGTAAAACTAATTTAGTCTTACATGGAGGATTAGTGAATCCCAGGGTGAGATTAATTAGAATGCCACTGCTGCATATATGTGTCTAATTATTTTGTGTTAAGAGGCTTTTCTTAAGTGAAAGGGTGTGCAGAGAGATTTTGATGGAGCAAGAAGTTCCATTTTTGCAGTACTGGGGGGGGGGGGGACTTGGTGTACTAATTCTAAATTGTATGACCTCTTAAAAATTAGATTTCTCAGAGGTTTAGTGGTTTTATAAGAACTCAAAGCACGCAAGTATTTAGAATTTTTTTGTAATGGTCTGAAAGCTTGTCTGTTTTGTAAGAGGAATTGTTTACATATTTTCTGAGTTGTGTGGAGAGTGAAAGGCACCAGTATTCTTTGGGTGTGTAAAACGTTTTGTTGCATTCACAGAAAATAATGGTATTATTATGTTTACATGTTAGGAAGTCAAACATATTTTAATTAAAAATACTAAAGGCATAAATGAAAAAGAAAGTAAATAAACATAAAATACAAACATATGTGTTCAGTGAACACAAGAAAAAGAAATGCTGTACCACGCACCAGAGAATTTACCTGTAATATGTTTCCCAAGATCAAATCTTCCATATGAGCACAAACTAGAAAGAATCTGACACAAAACAAGAAGAAATTAGTGTTTGTTTGCTTTAATGCCAAATGTGTCTGCATCTGCAACTGTGTTGTAAGTTTCATTTACAAATGCATATATGTATGCATTTATTTTTAGCTGAAGTTAGATGGGGCTGTGAAGAAATATATCTGATTTCCAGTAACTAGTAGAAAAACTGATGCTCTGCTTACAGGAAGAAACTATTTAGATTAATTATCATCCTCGGTGGTGCAGCGGTAGCATTGTTGCCTCACAGCAAGAGGTTCTCCTATTTGATTCTTGGCTGGAGTGCGGGGAGTGCCTTCTGTGTGGAGTCCGCATGTCCTCCCCGCGGTTGGGTGGGCGTTTGAAAGACATGCGTAAATGGGCATGCCTTTGTTGAAGGTTGAACACCGAGCTGGCACCTCAGCATTTGTGAAAGTCTACTGCTAATCATTAGCAGACCGGAGTTCTGCTGTGGTGAACCCTAACCGGGAAAAGCAGAAAGACCAACATCACAATCTACTGCATGCTAGAAATATAGTTACAAGTTAGTCATTTTAAAGGTATACCAAAGCTGGTCACACAGATGGAAAACTGATTATTTCCAGTGTCAGCCTGTTTTGATGTTTTTATTGATTGGTTTTAACATGGAATCCACACTGCAAACAATCATTTTTGCTGATAACCAAGTAGCCTTCAAGTTAAATAAGCTCATTAAGGATGTTTCATTCTCCAAGGCTGAAACAGTTCAACTTGCTGTGCCTAAGAATCAATTCTGTGACTGTGACAGGTGTGATGAAAAACTCTGTATCAAAGATGCACCAAGGCAAGTTTCATCATCATAGAATGTGTTCCTGTGAAACACTGCACATTACTTTGGCAGCAAATATGACCCTTTGCTAATGCATCTTTACTCAGGAGCTCACATACCAGATGGGCACTGGTCAAGACAGTAGAAAGAAAGATTAATGTGTTTCAGTGCTGTTTCAATGAATGTGAGTTTCAAGGGCACAGAAGTTTTAATGCCAAGTCTATTTTCATCGTGAGACAGAATTGCTTTATCGGATGTCTGTTAGTGTTTGTGCATTGATGTGCTGCAAAATGTACAACAAATCCAAATCATTGCAAAAGTAAAGCAGTATGCACACAGTGTTTATAGTAAATGGGGTGAGATAGCCAGGTAATGGGACATTGAAATGGCTGCAGTGGGACTCTGGTGCCATATTTTGGTTGTCTGTTCTTCACTTTGTGTTCGAAAGTTGGTATCCCACAATTACATTGGAGAGGGTGGTGTTATATAATTATGTATGAAAATTAGATGTTAATCAGCATACATATTTGTACCTGTTTTGCATGGGCCTTGTCCAGATTTTTGATGCTTCCCGGTTGAGAGGTATGTGAACTTCGACTGTGTTTGCTGCAGTATGTGTGGACGTTATTGTGCTCGAAGCAGGGGCTCACCTCCTAGCAGCCATTGATTTGTTTTACTAACAGTCAGTACCAGGCATAGTGCAGAAAGGGCTGCAACTGAATTGGTGTGATTTTTTTTTTTTTTCATGGTGCATCCGAGTTGAGTTGCATTTTAGTGACTAAGGAGAGGGCATTGTGAGAACCAGGGAAAGGCCTCTTGGGTGGAAGGAACGCATACTTGTTCACTTGAAGTGTAGGACATAGTTGTCGTACATAAAGTTGAAAATAGTATTAGTGCTTATATTCTCAGAACTATTGCCTCAGTATCTTGCTTATTTTATTTCAGTACTATATTTGCTGCTTATAAATGTGGACTGGTCCAGAGACCTACACTGTAGCCCTCAATCCTGTTTGTACTCTGAGTACTGTTTGGGGAAAAGTAGCCTGAAGTGATTGTTGACTCCTCTTTGGTATTGGCTGTAGTTGTGGTCAGTGTATTATTCACTGGGATGTTTTCCAATGTTTGTTTTACAGGTTGCACAACACTTGTTACTGTATGTAGTTTTAGGTATGAGCTGCTCTAGCCGCCAGATGCCACATGTGTTTTATTGTTGTACCACAGCTACGGTTAGCAAATTGTGTCAGCAAAAAAATTGAAAGGGTTTAGGATTGCATAAAAAGTGTATAATTGCTGCTGATTGTTTTTTGTCCTTTCTGTAAGGCACTAGCATCTCAGGACATAAAACTACCAGTCTTTGAAGCATAATTGGGAAGGATAAATTAGGATATGTATAAAAAAAAATGGAAAAATGTTCTCTTCTGCTTTGCAGAAATGGTCTGTGCTTGTTTTACTTTTAGCAGTAGGAAGCAGTTACCTCGTGCATTATAGTGCTAACTCGTCCACAGTGGGTGTAATGCATTTTCAGCTTCTCATTTTCCATATTATGCGATGGTTCGTACACTGTAATGAAGTTTGGAATGACCAAGCAGGACATTTTTTAATGTGAACCGGAAAATGCCGTTACCTGAAGCCAGTACTTCTGGTGGAAGATTAGCATGTAAAGATTGCAATAAGTAAGAATTCTTACAAGGACAAGGAGGGAAAAGCTTTATAATGTATGTGTTCACATTTAACTGTTATTTTGAAGCAGGCCCCTGTAACTCTGAGTAAGAGGAAAAGGTCAAGGCAATAGTGTTGTTTGGTGTTCTGGTATGCATAGCAATTTTTAGAGCTGGTGCATTATCTGGGCAGTGTAGGAAGTGGTTTCAGCACTTTTAAGCAGTTATGATGAATGCTTTTTCAGCACTGTCTACATCTCATATACCCACAATCCTCATGTTAATTTTTTACATTTCATTGTTATATAATGCATGAGATGGTAAGGTTACTGGGTTAATTTGTAACAGTCTGCGATGGGAGCATTTTCATAATTATTTATATAAGTAGCTTATGATAAGGATGTCCTTGTGCCATGACTAAAAATATTTGGCTTTAAGACGGTATGAACATGATTTTGCATTTTATACTACTTACATTATCTGTAATTGTTAGTTTTTATTTGTTGTTTTCTGGATGACGTCTGGCATAATTTTTGCTACTTAATGGTATTATACAAACAAGTTTATTTCAGCTCTGTCGTAGATTTTAGGCAACCCATCATTTATACTACCAGCTTCACTTTTTAAGTATGCTGTAAGTTTTATTTATATCATTAGCCCTAGGCCTTCTATATTAGCCTATACTTCAGAGAAGTAGATACCAAACAGATGTCCCAGGACAGAATTCTGTGGTACTCCACTTGTCACTGCTTTGAAGTCAGATTTGGAGTCTGCAACTTTTATAGTGTGGGTTCTGTCAGTGAGCCAGTTGTCAACACATCTTGTGATGTAGAGATTTATACAAAGTTCAGCTTTAATTCCAGAATATGGGATGGTGTTGAAAGTCTTGGCGAGGTTCAGATAGGCACTGTGAACCACCTTACTCTCGTCTATGGCTCACCAGGCTAATAATTCCCGAGGTCAATGTTGACTCCCCCTTTGTGGGATAAGTGTTGCTGTGCACCATTCAGTGGGCACAAAGCCTGATGTGAGGCTATGATTGAACATGGTGCTGAGGTGGGGAAGCAGTTTGTTCTGAATTTCATGTAAAATGCAGTCTGGGATGTTGTCTGGTCCCATGGATGTTGTGTTTTTGGCTTTAGAGAGTGCAGCTTTTACCTGCATAGTTGTGATTACTGCAACCAAGCATTCTTCCTTTATAGATATGGGCCCTTTAGGGGGGTGAGAAGCAGGTTAGGGTGACACTGAACCTATCTGCCTGGATGTTGGCAATATCAGTTGGTTCTGTAATTTTCATGCTGCTGTGTATCGCTTGCATACTCCTCTGTTGTATTTGTACCAGATACTGCTAGTGTGCACTGCAGGAATAGAAAGATTAAAACATTACCCTAGTATCAGAGGTGGCAGTGCAACATATTCGTAGTGGCTTAACATGAGAGTAGCTCTAAGCAAGCACCATGTGAAACCTGAACACGCACCTAGAATAATTAATTGCAGCTTCCACACCTTATGTCTGAAAATGAATTCACATACACACATGAACAAGAGTAGCTGCATATTAATGGATAAAGGTGTATGGACATGTTGGGTGGTTACTAAACTACAAAACTGGTATGTAATGGTGGGGATATTTGGAAGGCGTGAGCAAACACACCAGTATATTACAGCCATAGCAACAATTGCACTGGAGGCTGGTCAATAGATTTAGTAATAGATTTAGTAAGGAATTTTGTCTATGCACAAATATTTCAAAAGTGATTCTTTGCAGTGGCATCCATTATCTGATTCAAGGTAAATTAACCTTGATGTCCTTTATTAAAAAATAAATAAATAAATAAAAATTTACTTTGTGATAAGTGACTTCTGGACACAAGAAAAAGGAAGTGGGAAATGTAGCAATGTGGTTTGTATGTACAAAGAGAAATCCAGGGACACTGCAAAAGTTGTTCTTGCAAACCAACCAGTGGAGTAAAAACATATGTAGGCAAACACTGCATACCAATACACTTTGCACATGTAGATCTCAAATTTTAACAAGGTGGAAGCATGAAGTGATACCTTAACACTTAAATTAATAAAGATCTAAACTGGTTCATAGTCTAAATGTTTTATTCTTTAGCTACTTGGTGCAAGACCTTACAGGAGTTGCTACATAAACTGGATGTGAATGCAGTCAAGTAAGGCCATGGCTGTAGTGCAGCAAAAAAAAAAAAATGTCCCCTCTAACAAAGGAAATGCTTGAGCAAAGATTAAATTACATGAGACAAGCACCTTGCTGAGATATGCCAATAAATGGAATTGCCAGGTCAAATTACCCTCAGGACTTTGACAGCTAGGGAAGGTGAGTGTTACTAGGTAACTGAGCCTAGTAATTAACCAGCTATACTTGCTGGTCTAGTGGCTTCCTGACAAAGCAATTTTACTGTGTGTCCTACTCTGAAATCAGTGATTTTCTGGTCAATAGTACACTAGATCATTTTGATCACAACGGACCTTTATGGTACCAACTATTCCCTATCCTGGCCACTGCCCTTGGTATTACACCACCCTCGTAGTGTTTATTTTAGTTCTAAATAAGAGCAATCTTACCTATCTACCAGCAATTACTTGTAGAGTGAAAATTCATAGGTATTTAAGGCTGCTGCTGGCTTCTGTAACAAGCTGAAAATGGCACAGACTGCCTCTGTCTTTTTAACAAGCCGACTTCAGCAATTTTATTAATCCTGACTTGTGTAACAAGCCGATAAAGTAAAGTGGAAAATTCATTGGTATTAAAGGCTGCCGCTGGCTTCTGTAACAAGCTGACAATGGCAAAGACAGCCTCTGGCTTTTTAACAAGCCGACTATGGCAATTGTATTATTCCTGGCTTGTGTAACAAGCCAATAAAGTAAAGTGGGAAATTCTTAGGTATTACAGGCTGCCACTGGCTTCCGTAACAATCCAACAATGGCACAGACAGCCTTTGGCTTTTTTAACAAGCCCACTACAGCTATTTTATAAATCTTGAATTGTGGAACAAGCCGATAAAATAAAGTGGACATTTCATAGGTGTTAAAGGCTGCCACTGGCATCTGTAACAAGCCGACAACGGCACAGACTGCCTCTGGCTTTTTAACAAGCTGACTACGGCAATTTTACTAATCCTGGCTTGTATAACAAGCTGCTAAGGGCACAGACTGCCTATGGCATTATAACAAGCTGACTACGGCAAGTTTATTAATTCCTTATTCTCAGGCAGATCCTACTCTGAGCATGACCATATTTACCTTGTTTTTCCATAACTGGTAATTTGCTCTTGAGCAGCGCCTCCTAAGCGCTTACTCTGAAGCCTAGTTTTCTTTCACTCTATTCCTGATTAGCTGTTACTATGTAATTTTACGGTCCTTCTAAGCCTGTCCTGACCCAGCATAGTCCTCCTTAGTGTTTGTTTAATGATGACTGTCTATTGTTGCCATTAAATAGGTAGGATCAACATTTACTTGTACCCTCTTGTTACCACTAATTCTAGGGGCATATAAATCTTGCTGAAAGTGTTTTATTGTCATGCAGCATTTAAATAATTGCTTGACTATGTTTTTCATCTGCTGCTACCAGGATTAAGTTATTGTGTAACTGCTATTTTTAACTTATCTGCCTCTATGAATGACTAGTTCCATCTGTTATACAAAGATATTGCACTGTTTATTTGCTATCTACATATAAGTATAGGTGAATATTTAGTATAATATACTCTGTACTGTTTTATTTGCTATCTATATATAACTATAGGTGAATGTTTAGTATAATATACCCACTCTTAAATTGCTATGTGCTAACTCATGTTTCTTATAACTACATTGTCTCTCTTTCCTCATTAAGTTCCCTGCTCTACTTGTGCTTCCAGCACTAATCAGTTTGAACTTAAAGGAACCCCTACAACTAACTGCGACACACCTCACAGCCTATCTGCCTTACAAACCCTATAACAAGGATACAAGAAAAGTATGTGTATTAAACAACTCCTGTCTGAATTGCCATTATACTAGTGTACTGCTGCTACAGGTTGTAATTTACGTATTGAGCTAAGGCAGCCAGCAGCCCCCCCAGTCTATACATAAATCTCTCTCTCTCTCTCTCTCTCCCATCCTCTTTAGAATCCCATTTTTGACTCAGCGCCCACCTTTCCCTTGATTTCTCCATCTGACTCCTTCTTACATCTGCCTGCATTTTTATGCTTGTCCGCTAGGTGGCACCGTTCACCCAGCCTCACTCCCTTCTCATCCTCTCTATTACCAAGCTTCTTACCCTATTTCTCCTTTTATACCTGCATTGCTATCCTGTTCTCCCACCTTACTCGTTTCTACTTCTTGTCTACTACTACCTTTCCTAGGAACACTTCTCTCTGGCCTTTATCTCTTCTGGCTTTTAAAGCTTACCTTCACATATTAGTCCTGCTGATTGTTTTTCCTCTTTAACTGCTCCAGTCTCTGTGTCTGCCTGCTCTGTTCGCCCTGCAGGCTCACTCCGCTCCTCTCCCTGCCCCCAATTCCCACCTGCCCCCAGGGGTCTTACTCTTATACTTTCTAACCACACCTCTTCCTCTTCCCATTACCCCTCTCTCCATTTCCTATTGGTCATCTTTTCTTTCGTCTCCTATCCCTAACCACTCCCCTCCATAATCTCCACTCCCTCCTATCTTTACCCACTACCACCTTAAATACTTACATCTACACATATATAGAACAAATAGCCAATCCTTCCAAATGGATAATCCAACCAACCCTTTTTTAATTCTACTCTGTTTCACTATTTTACCACTACCACTTCTGACCAGTGCTTATCTACTCTCCTCCTATGAACACCCAGTATATCCACATACTAACTACCCTAACCAACAAACCAACTCTCAACCCTTACCACACCTGCATGACCATGCAAACATAACATGCTCACCTAGCTACCTACATGCAAAGTATCATAGAACACTTCACATTGAATATAATACACTATGTCTCAAAAGAGTGTTACCTCTTTACAGCAAATCCCTAACCCAAGCTATCTTGTACAACTCCTCACAGTAAAGGACGGTGATCTTCATCCTAACCCTGGCCAACAGCAACCCCTATCTCCCTTCACAACCATAAGAAATCTTGCAATTATCCCCTTACCAAACCTTCAAACTCTCTCTTACTAGCTCATCTTAACATACGTAGTATCAACAACAAAGTGACTCAGCTCCATGCTCTCCTGTAGGTATATTCATTTGATATTATCTGCCTAACAGAAACATGGCTAAAACCTGTCATCAAAGATAATGAAATTATCCCACCTGGATATAATATCCTAAGAGTTGACAGAGTAGCTAAGAAAGGTAGTTGGGTTGCTACTCTATTTAAATCTAGCTTGCAATTAACAACTTACAACTGTAATATACCCCTAAACTCCAATATTGAAATTCTCATCTCTAAACTTGAAATTAACAATGTTAAATCAATCTATATTATCTGTATGTATTTGCCCCCTGTTAATAACATAGCCACCTTGGAAAACATCCTCTGCTGGCTATCCCAACACCTGCCTCAAGAAACCATAATCCTAGGCAATATAAATTTAGACTGGAATTCCTATAGCAGTACTCTTCCTACCACCCACATAAACCTATATGGTTTCTCTCAAACCATTACCTCCCCCACCAGAATAAATAAAGCTAACAAGAAAGCAAGCATATTAGACTGGATTCTCACAAACAATCCCACTCACTACCATGAGTCTGGAACCCTCCCCGATGATTTAAGTGACCACTCACTTACCTACATCATCAGAATAAAAGCAAACACCCCTACTCCAATCTCTATCAAAGAAATTAGATCCAAAAAGAAATGTAACCCTGATCTGTTCGGAATAGAACTAAGAGCATGCAATTGGGTTCCCTTAAAACAACTTCCATTAGATGAAGCTGTTAATTTCTTTAATTCTACCTTTCTAGCCATTCTTAATCACCATGCTCCATCCAGATCTATTAGAATTAAGGCCAAGTCTGCCCCTTGGCTTTCTTATGAAACCAAACACAAAATTAATTTCAGAAATAAACATTGGGCCAAATGGAGAACGACTAAAAACCCTGCTGACCAACAAACCTTTAGACAGCTAAGAAATGACACTAAGAAGGCCATACTCTCTGATAAACAAAACTACTACTTACAATATCAACAACCTAATCACAACAATCCACAGAAATTCTGGGCTAGTATTAAGCAGTTACTCCACCCAGGTCAATCCACTACACCTAACCCTCAAAATACAGATAAGAAAAATCCCATCCATACAGCTAATACCTTCAATACCTTCTTTGCAGATGCTATCCAAACACTAGCTAGTCAACTATCACATAATACCCTCACATTACCTTCATACTCCTCTACCTCACCCCTCACTTTTCGTTTCAAACCTGTCCCAACCACATTTATCCAAACCCTATTGAATAAACTGAAACCATGCTCCCCTTCTGCAGACCTGCTGCCTTCTGAATATCTACAGCTATCATCCAAGGCTGTTGTCTATCCTATTTCCATACTGATCAACAGAACTATTACTGAAGGTTACATCCCCACCTTATGGAGATTCTCCCATATTATCCCCCTACATAAAGGTGGACATTCCACTGACCTATCAAACTATTGCCCCATTGCCCTACTTTCACCTTTAGCTAAAATTATGGAAGAATTTATCCATAAACAACTACTCCACCACTTAATAGAAAACAATCTACTTTCTGTCACCATGGATTCAGACCTTCACACAGTACTACCACTGCCCTCCTTTCCTTTACTGACTACATTAACAGGAACCAAAACCTGAATAATCTTTCTTCTGCTCTATTTATCGATCTGTCTAAAGCATTTGACATGGTAAACCACTAGATTCTCATTAACATACTTAAATCTCTGTCATTAGACCCACTTTCTATAAAATGGTTCCACTCTTACCTTGACAAACGACAGCAAGCAGTACTTTGGCATAATTCTTTATCCACCAATCTACCTGTTACCTTAGGTGTCCCTCAGGGGTCCATACTAGGATCTCTTCTTTTCTCTATATTTATTAATGACCTTCATCTAGCTATCCCACAAGCCACTTGTATACAATATGCTGATGACTCCACATTATTATGCTCAGCTATATCCTCCCATGACCTTCACTCTCTCACCCAAAAAGTATTCAACATAGTTGAACAATGGTTCACTCAGTGTTGCCTTCTTTTGAACCCAAAGAAAACCAAACTCTTCCTCTTCACTCTAACTAAAAAGTCCTCTCCACTATATTTCTCTGTGACATCTACCAATGGCACAATAATATCTCTAGACTTCACAACCAAACTACTAGGGGTCACCATCGACAATAACCTCAACTTCGACATCCACATCAACAATACTATAAAGACTGTCAACAAAAAAATTGGCACTCTCTATAGGATTAAACGCTTCCTTTCTCCTACTGCTAAAACCACTATCGCTCACACTCACTTGATCTCTACACTCCTTTATGCCTCACCCATTTTTACTAATCTCTCCAAGAATAATCTCAGCAAATTAGAAATGTCCTATAATAACATTGTTAGATTTGCTACAGGCAACCCATTTCGAACCCACCATTGTATAAACTTAAACCAGCTAGGATGGTTAGAACTTCAACACTTGATTAAATTTCACCAACTAACCATTGCCCACAACATTCTTTATAAACCTTCCAGCACTCCAAGTTTAACTAGCCTCATTACCCCCTATAAAAATCGGAAGTCCTTACGCTCATCAACTTCTTGTATACACCTCTAAACCTAATAACAGGGCTAGGAATTCTGTTTTCTCTAATACTGTTGGCAAATCCTGGAATCTTCTCCCTAATGACCTCATCTCACTCACCTCTTTATCTCTCTTTAAAAACAGACTTAAACTTTACCTCAAATCATACTGGCTATGCCCCTGTTCCAAACCTGACTAGACCTATACCTTTACAAACTCAACTTACCTATCTAGTCCTTACTATCCTCTGTTACATCTTCCATCTTACTATACTTTTCTTATCTACCTTTTTTACATTATTTATATCCTCTTTACATACCTTTTGTTAAGTAAATCCATTGTATCATCACTACACATCCAACTTCCTTTTCTCTATTTCTGACCTAACCTGTACTATGTCTCCATACACTCAATTCGTACTATTTTTTTACTCTTAACCTCAGTGTACATCCTTTTGAATCCTCTAGGTTTTTACTGCACATTACCATCGTCAATGACTTTTTTACTATTGAAAGAACGCAAAGCCAATGATGTACTAGAACCACAGTATTCAACAGGGTTGTACTTAATGCAAGTTTATTCCAAAAGAACACAACTGCCGTTTTCGCTACCATACAATAGTAGCTTCCTCAGAGTAAAAGAATTTAAAAAAAGCGCCAAAACTTCAATAAATATATTGACAAAAAAAATGTCATCAACTAATTAATCAATTAAATAAACTGTTAAAGAACCAAGCACTTCCTCAAAATAGAACGTAATATACATGACTAAAAGATTCCTAATGAACAATATACAATGCATTAAAAAGCAGTAAATTATCATAAAAGATATATCTAAAGAGCATTGCCTTTTACAAGAAGCACCATACAAAGCAAAAACATTCTCTTTGCGGTGCAAGCTCTGTAAACTTAGTAAATGCAAAGTATTGGGCAAGCTTATGAGCACCGCATTAAATCCAAAACAAGTACTCATTTCCATAGGAAATAATTTTATGTCCGAGTGTCAGTCATAATACTTGTAAAGAACTTTTTCGGAACTTCTAAACCAGTGTGTGAATAAACTAATATTATTTTCATAGAAGAAACACATGGTAAAAGATGTGTATATATATATATATATATATATATATATATATATATATAAATATACCGAAATTAATCACTAGTGGACATCATAAAAGTTATAGAAGTTCCACAAGTAGAACAGTATAAAAATGGGTAAATTACCCATACATCGACAGTCTAGAAAATCTACAATCTAAAAAATCAGCGATCTAAAAAAATAATAATATTGATCACTCTACAAGGCAGAATTAAAGATATGTATATGAGGAGACAAGAAAACTCCAAGTAATAATCACCAAAAAAGCATAGGGTAACGCATCCTAATTGAGCTAAAAACTAAATGTGGTATGGAACCATAATGGTACAATAATAATACTATATAGAGTAAATGCATGGAAGAATCCATCATCTACAAGTGCTAACCAGTAGTAAAGGCAAAAATTGTATTAAAAATATAAACGTATAGTATTATAACCAGATATATTACTGTTAACTAAAATTGAAAATATGTAAAGACATATAAAAGGTTATTTTGGATGTCATATCCCTAGAAGGGTAGTATGTTGGGACTATATCAGAGATTTCCATAAGGTAACATTTACCTCAAGTAGCTTTTCATCTTTAGGACACAAGAAATATTACAACTCTCATTGAGACCAGGCGGACTAAACGCATCCAAAGAAAGCTGCCATTCAAGTTCACAGGTTTCCAAAATAAGTGGAAATGGGCCACCTCTAATTGTGTATGGAATGTGGTCTATCCCCATAAAGTGGAAACTATGGTCTGGATTATGAGAATTGTGTTTCGCTAAAGCATTGTCTTCTTTGTTTTTCTTAATGGCATAGACATGTTGATAAATTCTTTCACGAAACTTGCGATCTGTTTTGCCTACGTAAAAGGCAGCACAGGAATCACAAGTAGCTAGGTAGATGATAGATTTAGTCTTACACTTGAACTTATGGGTGGTGTAATACTTATCTCTGATAGTAAATGAATTTGCTGTTCTAAGGAACTTGCACCAGTTACAGTGGCCACATTGGAATGTTCCCTTTTGTCTAGTAAACGCATCAATGTATTTATTTCTTTCAAGAAGCGTTTTAAGATTGTGGCCTCTCCTATATGTAACAATAGGGTTTACCCCCAGTTTATCTACCAACTCAGCGTTACTCCTGATCAAGTGCCAATTTTTACACAATATGGACCAAATCTGGTTGGAGTCACTGTTATACATAGTTATAAAGTTCGTAGTAGGTCTATACCTAGTGTCACTATGCTGTAACTTCAGGTCAAAGGTTGGGCTTATCTCTAGATGTTCAAGAGAGGAGTGTGTTAAATTTAGAACTGAATGGGGTTTAGTGTTGACCAGGAATGGTTTGTAAATACCCTCCTGCCGTTTAAATTGAACCTCTTGTTTAAGTTCATTTATAAGTGTTAGAAGGTAACTTCTATTAGCGAACATCTCACTAAAGAGTTGGCATTCCTGTTGGAAATACAGGTCAGTACTGCACATCCTTGCAGCCCTGATAAGCTGACCCTTAACAATGGATCGTTTTTGTTTATAAGGGTGGAAACTAGCAAAATGAAGAAAAGAATTACAATATGTCGGCTTTCTATAAATAGATGAAAGAAACTCTGATTTATTGTTATCTTTCTCTAGTTTCACATCCAGATAATCAATTGCATTGGGAGAAAAATGGTATGTAAATCTAAGGAATGTTGTAGTACCATTTAGGAAGTCAACAAAACTATGAGCTGAGTTAGCGTCCCCCTCAAAGAGGATAAAGATGTCATCCAAGAATCTAGTGTAGTACTTAATGTATTTTTTAGTTTCAGGGTTGTTAAGTACATAACGTTTTTCCCAATAAGCTACAAACAAGTTTGCTACATTAGCTCCACATGGTGACCCCATTGCTATTCCCTGTTTCTATAGGAAAAACTCTTGATTGAAAATAAAGAAGTTGGATGTCAACAATATGTCAAGAAGTTCAGAGACAATGTGTATTTCCCTCTGGGTGGCATTAAGATCAGCCAGAATGAGTGAGATCCATTCATTTGCCTCATTGTGGGGAATTGAGGTGTATAGGCCGACCACGTCAATGGTAAGAAAATTATATGAGCTTTGGAAATATATTTTGCTAATATTCATAAGGAAAGACCACAAGTCTTTACAGATCTCTGGGATGTTCCTTAGATATTTTGAAAGGATATTGTCCACCAGTTTTGCACATGGATATGTCATGGAGGACCTGCCATCCATGAGAGCCCTCAACGGAGGGTTATGAAGGTCCTTATGTATCTTCAGGATGCCGAAGATAACTGGGACCTTAGGAAAGGGTATATCAATAAAATTGTATGTATCCAGATCTATCTTACCTGCTAGGTAAAGGTCTCTAAAATATCCCCTAATCCTGCTATAAGTTATGTTCATCTCATTAACCGATGAGTGGGCATAAGCTGGACTCTCTAGCACGGAGTGCATTTTGTCATTATACTCGGATATATCAAAGATGACTAGCCCACCTCCTTTATCTGGTTTTATTACCCTTACTGGTAGTTGGCATAAAATCATTCAAAGCTGTTGTTTGTTCCTTAGTAGTGTTGAATTTTCTTTGTCTACCATAATTGCAGTTTGTTTGGGACAAATGTCTAAAGTCTAACTCACAAATGTTCTCAAACAAGAACAGTTCAGAATGTAAAGGAGGGTTAAAAGTACTTGAAAGTTTAAGAGAAGAAGGACTTTGTGGTATTGTGTTACTAAACAGAAGGTCAAAATTCAGTTTGCGCACAAAACACTTTAAATCAATAATGGTTTTAGCCAAACTAAATGGTTTGCTAGGTACAAATGTGTAACCATAAGATAACAGTTCAATCAAAGTAGGATCTAGTATAATCTTGGAGAAATTATATATTGTAAAGTCACCTTTTTGGTTAGTCACAATTTTAAGATGGTTGCTAGAAGAGTTCACAAAAGTCCCTTCAGTGTCTAAGACCGGTGGTTGTTCCAATTCCTGTTCTTGTTGAATTGAGGTCGGTTGTTGCATGGTCCTAAAAATTATTGTTATTAACCCTATTGTTAACACTATGGGCATTATTGTTAAAGTTCCCATTCTTAGGAAAATTAGATTGTTGGTGGTCTCTGTTGTTGTTGTTAGCTCTTATTCTGTTGCTACGTCGAGGTATATCAGTGGATGGTTCGTCTGTTCCCTCTTCGATAGTATTCAGGCCAGAAAGATTAGATGGTAACGGAGGTGCTGTACTGTTAGAAGGTGAAGAACAAGGTTCAGGGGCATCAGCCTGATGGTTGAAAAGTGGTAGTTTAGGGTAGGCTTTGTTCTGTTGGTAAGCTGTCCTGTCCCTTGCTAATTTCTTTGTCTTGTTAGATTTCAATTTAGACAAAAGTGCATCAATACTAGTGAATATGCAGCTGTAATCATATTTGTATTGAATAAAATCCAAATCGGATTTAATTGAATTATCTAGTTCACATATTTCAGTAGTAAGAGTAGTAATATGAATTGAATAGTGTTTAACCATTAAGTCTAAAAGTTGTGCCCCTTGTTGTTCAAAAAGATTCATCAAGTCAATATGAAAAGCAGAATCCATAAGTAGCCCAGTAGGAGAAAAATTACAGCGGAGCCCTTTAGGTATGATTTTATCTTTGTGACATTGCTGGAAATAGGCCACTTCTAACTGTAACTTTTTTAATTGAACCAATTTGTTGTCAAAAACTTTTAACTTATCAGCTATGGTGTTAGTGCTTACTGTTGGTGTTTCTATCCCCTCTGCCGGTAGTTCCTGGAGTGGTTGTTGAGAAAAGGACAGTAATTCTAAGTTACTGATCCATTCGTTTAAAAGAGGAACTCCAATGAGCGCTGGGTTAGAGTCACTGAAAGGAGGACAGACACCTCCATTAGTCATAGTTCATTGTGATTGCAGGTGATGATCAGTCTCAAGTCGATCCCATAGTTACAATCTGGTCCCGGGCTTGACATGGTTGTACAGGTGGAATGGAGGACAAAGAGCTTGCACAAGCTAAATTGGTAACAGGAATGTCACTATGCAAGTGAGAGGGAGCCTTTAAGCTCCCTCGCTCGGACTGTTCAAAGTTGTCCAAACGTGTGTTAAGTATGTCAAGCCATTGGGACAAAGAAATGAAAAGTGCTGGTACATCTAGCTGCTCCGGTGAGCTGGCGGAGTTATGAGTTCCAAAAAGGTTTGGGCTCCTTGGGCAACCAGTAGCATCAGTGGCCATGACAGTAACAAACCAGAAAAAGAACACGAACGAAACCAACCAATGAAAGAACGCGACATTGTTAGATTTGCTACAGGCAACCCATTTCGAACCCACCATTGTATAAACTAAAACCAGCTAGGATGGTTAGAACTTCAACATCTGATTAAATTTCACCAACTAATCATTGCCCACAACATTCTTTATAAACCTTCCAGCACTCCAAGTTTAACTAGCCTCATTACCCCCTATAAAAATCGGAAGTCCTTACGCTCATCAAACAAACTTCTTGTATTCACCTCTAAACCTAATAACAGGGCTGGGAATTCTCTCTTCTCTAATACTGTTGGCAAATCCTGGAATCTTCTCCCTAATGACCTCATCTCACTCACCTCTTTATCTCTCTTTAAAAACAGACTTAAACTTTACCTCAAATCATACTGGCTATGCCCCTGTTCCAAACCTGACTAGACCTATACCTTTACAAACTCAACTTACCTATCTAGTCCTTACTATTTTTTTTATTTATTTTTTATTTTACATTTGTTATTTTACATTTGTTAACCGGGGTAGTCCAACTGGATATATGTCCATTTTCAGTGGAGGCCCGGGGAGAAAAGCTCCGCTACATACTACTAAAACAAGTTAAAACTATACAAAAATATACAAAAATGCAGAAATAAAGAATATATAATACTATTAAAACATAATATAACCAACTGCAAGTTGTAAATGCATTAGAGTGCAATATGAGGCTTAGCATGGAACAAAAGTATGAATAAAGAACTAGGATACTCTATTGCAGTATTGAAAGAAGTTGAAAAAAAATTTAGATATATCTTTATTTAAAGAAGAAGTTCTAGTGAGGTAGAAATTAAGAAAAAGAAGTAAGGGGATAAAGGAATCAGAGGGCAGGAAGGAAAAAAAGGTCAGCTAGGGTTGTTGCAAGAGCATAGCCAGTGGTTGGAAAGGAAGAGTTTTAGTTTAGCTTTAAAAAGTGGGAGTGAAGTTAGTGTAGTGAGGTATTGAGGTAGTTGGTTCCATGTTTTGCCAACTGAGTTGGAGAATGTGGAGTCACCTGCTGAGTTATTTGATTGGGAAATTTGAATCGGTATTTTGTTAGAAGAGCGTATGTTCCTCAGATTTTTGTAGGGTTGTATGAGGGAGGAGAGCGTTGGAGTGTTGTTAGGGTGATAAAGGGCTTTATGGGCAATAGTAAATTGGTGAAATTGTATTAGGTTGGGTAATTCAAGCCAGCCTAGTTTTTTAAGATTAAGACAATGATGAGTCCTATAAGGAGAAGCTGTAGCAAAGCTGGCAATGTTGTTGTAGGATGAAGCTAGTTTGTTGAGATTGTACTTAGAAAGATTAGTGTAAATGGTGGAAGCATATAGAAGGGTAGAGATTAAGTGGGTTCTAGCTATGGTAGTTCTAGTTTCGGGGGTTAGGAAAGCTTTGATTCTATAGAAAGAACCAAGTTTTCTGTTAGTAGCTTTTATTGTAGAGTTGATATGAGTGTCAAATTTTAGTTGATTGTCAATAGTAATACCCAAGAGTTTAGTGGTTTGGTCTGGGGAGATGAGGGTACCATTATTGGATGTAAGTGTGAAGTTAATAGAGGGGGACATGTGAGTGGGTGCAAAGAGCAGGAGTTTGGTTTTCTTGGGGTTGAGGAGGAGACAATGATTAGAGAACCATTGCTCTATGGTTGTGAAGGTATTTTGTGTGAGAGTGTGCAGCTCAGTCTGTGTTGAGACTGAGCAAATAATGGTCATGTCGTCTGCGTATTGAATGCAAGTTATTTGAGGAGTGGCTAGATGAAGGTCATTTATAAAGATAGAGAATAGTAGTGGACCTAAGATAGAGCCCTGAGGGACCCTTATAGTGGTGGGGAGGGGATCAGAGAGCTGGTTATCCCAGAGAACTGCCTGTTTACGGTTGTCCAGATATGATACGAACCAGCTTAAGGCAAGATTGTCTAGAGCGAGGGACCTTAAACGATGGAGGAGAAGTTGGTGATTGACCATGTCAAAGGCTTTAGACAGGTCTACAAAGAATGCTGAAGAAAGAGTGTTATTGTTGCGGTTTTTGTTAATAGAGTCGATAAAGGATAGTAAGGCTGTGCTAGTACTATGGAATGGTCGAAACCCATGTTGACAATTAGCCAGGAGGTTGTGGCTTAGTAGGTGGTTAAGTAATTGTTTGTGGATGCATTTCTCCATTATTTTTGCTAGAGGAGATAGTAATGCTATGGGACGGAAGTTTGAATACTCAGTAGAGTCACCTCCTTTGAATAGAGGGATAATATAAGAGATTTTCCAGAGTGATGGAATAGTACTTTCTTTTATGGTCCTGTTAATGAGTATAGACTATCCTCTGTTACATCTTCCAGCTTACTATACTTTTCTTATCTACCTTTTTTACATTATTTATATCCTCTTTACATATCTTTTGTTAAGTAAATCCATTGTATCATCACTACACATCCAACTTCCTTTTCTCTATTTCTGACCTAACCTGTACTATGTCTCCATACACTCAATTCATACTATTTTTTTACTCTTAACCTCAGTGTACATCCTTTTGAATCCTCTAGGTTTTTACTGCACATTACCATCGTTGATGACTTTTTTACTATGATAATTGCTATTTTTTTATTATTATAATATCTGATGTTTGTGCATTGTTTGTACTTATACTTTATGTTGAATCATGTCTTTGGAGCTTTTCTCCCCGGGCCTCTACTGAAAATGGACATATATCCAGTTAGACTAGCACGGTCAACAAATGTAAAATAAAAATAAAAATAAATAAATAAGTGCTACGGAGGAGGGGAGAAGTAAATGTACTGAAATTCATTGTCTCACAAATTAGTGCCATTTAAACTAAATTAGAAAAAAGGCAGCAGTAAACAGCACTTTGAGTGTGTTCTGTGACATTTGCACTATTTCTGTTTTACATAGTCATTCAGCAGCAGGGAATGTTACTTACACTGTTCTGTTTTACTCAGTACTTTGTACGCATGCAACATCTATGAAATGACAGGAGATTTAGGCAAATGGAGGCCTGCATGATGTAACATTTTTGGGCCAAAAAATGAATTCTGGAATACTGAATGGCAACCTGATTTTTCCAAACTACGTCAATAGGAAAGCCTCCATATGGTCAGAGTCTGGAATTACATAAAAAAAATATTTAAAATCCTGTAAGTAATCCCAGAGTGCCATTAAAGTGTAGGAAACATCATTCCATGATGAATTAAACATGTTTTTTTGAGTCTGTGGGTGTGGTACTCCTTTAAAAAAGTGGATGGTCTTTCCCTTCCTTTGATTTCAAAGTGAGGAAATTACTACAAGCAGGTTTCAGGTTGGTAGCTACACAGTGCTGGAATCATATTGTAGGGAGAAAAGCAACCTAAGAGCTGAGTTAAACTGTAGGAGAAGGTGGAGTTTTCCTTTAAGTACCCTTTGTCATGCACTGCTGTTTAATGATTGGATAGATTATCACCACAGGTCAAAGTACTACATAGACTAGTCTTTTTTTTTCAAAAAAAAAAACAACTTTATTGAATTAAGAATATTGAATTATGCCTGGTTTGGCAACTGTGTCTTTAATGGACACAGGCAACCTGTAAATGGTTCATCTTCCAAGCCCATGCTTACACTTGTGATGTCCCTGCACTGGCCAGTAATCAACAACCCTCAATCCTCACCAGTAACACCAGTGGGGGATATGCACATTGGGAGGATGACAAGTACACACACAGTAAAGTACAATTTTCCTTAAGAGTACACAGAGATCACAGTCAGTCTGGGGCTGCTTTCTGTCTCTTTATCCAGATCCCCAATAAGACTCCCCACTGGCACAGCTACAGGATTAAGATCTCAGCTGAGTGGTCAAGCCAAAACTTCCAGCACCCACTTTGTCCAACTAGTGAACTAGTGCTTTGCATCCCTGCCCAAGTAGCTGACACACACAAACACACACACACACACGCACACACTTTCAGATATGATTTAATACAAACACACAGACACTCCTGGAGAATGCTGGCACAGGTTCACTAGCTATGCCCCCTCCTGTTTAGACCATAAGGTAGTACCAGCTGCTACCAACCACCCTTACTTATCAGCTACTATTAGACCCTTACCAAAGGGTGAACAGTTCTACTGTGTAATGTACTATTATCCAAATGATAAGTGTGTCCAAGACTAAGGCTATTTCGGAGTGGCCTATACAGTGTCACCAAATACATGTGAAAGTACTCTAAGAGCTTAGATATCTCTAACAAACTAGCCACAACTAAAAGGTTTAAATATATTTAATAATAAATAATAAAAGACAAGATAATATTCAATAACTCAATACAGTGTCAACAGAGTTCAGAATCACAGGAAATATTTTAAAACAACATTGCAGGACAGTCTCACATAAATACAGAAAACATCCGGACTGATCTTACTTTATTCCTATCTATCTGTAAGAGAAATCAATATAATCTAAATCTTACTTACAGAGCAACACGCATGCAGAAGTGCTAGGTGAATGCTTCTCAGTCCAGAGACAAATACAAAATGCACAGACTTTCTCTCTGAGATATTTCTTAATTAATAATACACATTACTGCTGGGTTAGCTAGATGACATCACTATTTGACACATGCCTCTAGTTCCCAGGCTAAACAGATACCAACAGAATTTAACATGTCTCTATGAAAAAGACTTGTCTCTTAGAAGCTGACACTTATCTCTTAGAAGCTTGCCTGAAACTGGAAGTCATAAAACAATTAACACTTTTACATGTTAAACCTAGTAATTATTTCTGTCTTAAGACAACAGAAAGAAGCTTTAGCTGTAGACATTCTGTCTTCTAGCTGTGGTGAACATAATCGTAAAACTCTTTACTTTTTTCCTCAGAGTTTGCAAGTTAGCTCTGTATGTCCCAATTTCTACTATGAAAACCTATATTTGCACAGGCATATAGTCCATATACATTTCGGCTCTTTTCCAGCAGGGGACACTGTGGTTGTATTTTTGAAGTATCCTGCACAAAAGATCTACGACCAATGAATCTAAGTACAGCAAACAGTCATATACAAAATAACACACTGGACTTGTGGAAATGCTATTTTAATAAAATAAAGCTTTCGGAAACACAGATCCCTTCATCAGTATATCAGATACACTGATGAAGGGATTTGTGTTCCCGAAAGCTTTGTTTTATTAAATTAGCATTTCTACAAGTCCAGCATGTTATTTTGTTATATTTTTGAAGCACAGCACATAACATGCAGGCTACTTACATCTGTAGATAAGCCAATGGATCATATTAATATTTACAATGACATAGAATTATTTATGAAATTCTAGCTAGCTGGGCTGGCAGTCTTAACATTTCTCCCCCATGAGAACTCAAGCTAGTTTTTCCAGTGACCCTTGAGAAACACTGTTTGAGAGGGTTGAGTCTATCTGGGAATATCTTACCCCATTCCCTGTCTTGAGAGCCCATCTGCATTGGCATTACTAATGCCACTGCAGTGCTGCACTGACATATATGCTTGCAATCCTTGGTTCCACCTTAGTTCATAGGTTCATAGGTAGGTACTAGGCTATCAGCCCTGGGGCCTATACAAGCCCAGCCAAAAAGGTACCCTGGCTTTTGCCACCCAAGAAAATTATTTTCCTGTGCCACTGTTGAGCAGAGCCACAGAGGTGATCCCTGGGGTGAATTTCCTATTTCCCATCCAGTCTTCAAGATTTTTCTTGAATAGTGCTAATGAGGAGCTTTGTTTGATATAGATAGGTAGTTTATTCCAGAGTATGGGAAGTCTCTGGGACAGGAATCTATCCCTCTGGCATGTTCTGTTTATTGCGGTGACAAGGTTTAGGTTCCTAGAGCATGTAGCTTTGAGGGATTGGGATTTCTTTAAGTGGAGCATGTCCAACAGCTCTGGGTTTGACATAGCTTTGTGTGTTAGGCAGAGATCACCTCTGAGTAGGTGATATGCGACAGAGTAAAGCTGGAGTTTTTTCAGATGGTCTGCATAGGGCATCTGTTTGAGGTTGATAATCCTCTTTGTGAGGTATTTCTGCGGCCTTTCCAGTTGTTGTAGATGTCTTGTGAGGTACATACCAAAAGGGGCGTTGTACTCTATAATGTGTCTAATGAGTGATGAGTAGAGGGGAACAATGACCTGTTTTTTTCTGGATGAGAAATCTTCTGTGATGAGGTGTGCCACATGGAAGGATTTCCTGATTACTGTGGTGATATGATTATCAAAGGAGAGACTACTGTCCACCTGTGTCCCAAGGTCTCTTATCACACTTTCGGTATTAAGCATACTACCACCTATGTTATAGTTCATGGGTACAGAGTTTTTACCAAAGGGGATGACAATGCACTTTTTGGCATTGAGCTAGAGGCCATGGCTTTGACACCAGGCATCTGTCTCAGTGAGGCCCTTTTGTAGGAAGTCCACATCGTTAGGAGTTTCGATTATGGCTCCTAGTTTGCAGTCATCTGCGGACTTCATTAGCCAAAGACCTTCTGTGTTAGCCTGTACTTCAGAGAAGTAGATACCGAACAGGACTGAACCCTGTGGTACTCCAGTTGTCACTGGTCTGAAGTCAGATTTGGAGTCTGCTACTTTCACAGTGTGGGTTCTGTCAGTGAGCCAGTAGGCAACCCATCTTATGACATAGGGATCAGTACCTAGTTTAGTGAGTTGATCTATAATTCCAGAGTGGGGGATGGTGTCAAAAGCCTTGGCAAGATCTAGGTAGACTGTGTGAACCACCTTACCCTTGTCTATGGCTTTGGTGACTGCTTCAAAGAAGTCTATCAGGTTTAGGAGACATTATCTTCCTTTTACAAACCCAAACTGGGTGGGGTCCAGAGTTTGGAGATTACCAATGTCTTTGTTTATAAGTTCCATGATGATACATTCCATGGCCTTGCAGATCAAGCTTATCAGGCTAATGGGGCGGTAGTTCCAGTAACTTGGCATTTTGTTGACTGACTCGATGAAGCCATGTTAAGGGATTCTGGTCTGTAACTACAGTGAATTTCCTTCCATTCTGATAATGCTGGAGTTTCTGCAGTGCCCACACTATGGCTAGACATTCCTTTTCTACAGCTGCATAGCATTCCTCCCTGCATTGGAGCCTATGACTGAGATAAACCACTAAGTGCTCTTCTTTCTCTGAAGAAATCTGGCTAAGTACATCCCCCACCCCATGGTTTGAAGCATCCAACTACACAACAAATTATTTTCTGTAATATGTACCGGGTAACACAGGGGTCCTCCCAAAGCTCCTTTAAGCTTCTGGAATACATGCTCACATGCTGGGGTCCACAATACCGTATCTGGCCTGTTTAATCTTGTCAGATCTGTGAGGGGAGCAGCTATGGTACTATAATTGGGGACAGACTTTCTGTAGTACCCTGCTGTCCCTAAAAATGACCACACCTTTGTTTTGGTAATAGGTGCAGGTCATGCCTAAATGGCTTTGACTTTGACAGGTACTTGCCTGATCTTACAATTCTCCACTCTATGCCCTAGGTAGGATACCTCTGCCATGCCCACTTGATATTTGCTGGGCTTAATGGTCAACCCTGCTCTTTGTAGTCTGCCCAGCACCTCCCTAATATGCTGAAGGTGCTCTTTCCAGGAATGGCTATAGATGGCAATATCATCTAGGTATGCAAGGGCAAACCCTCCTGCTAGGATATGATCTACCAGCCTCTTTGCCCCACCCAGTTACTCTAGGTGTTCATCTGTCCTAGGCATTGTGTAAGCATATGACTCTCTGTGACTGTTTAATTTCCTGTAGTCCACACAGAATCTGGTGCTGCCATCCTTCTTTGGTACCAGCACCACTGGGGAGGCCCAGGGACTGTTGGACCACTGAATTACTCCTAGTTGCAACATTTCCTGTATCTCCTCCTGCATAGTCTGTTTGACTCTCTCAGGCACCTATAAGGGTCCTTCTTAATAGCCCTTTGGGGTCCTGTGTCCACATGGTGCTGCACCAGGTGTGTGCACCCTGGTTTTCCAGTGATCATGTCCCCAAACTCCTGTAACACTGCTAGGATTTCTCAAACCTGGGTAGGGGATAACTGCTGGGACATTGCTACCCTTCCACTGAGGTGTCAGTCCAAGCGTTACTAAGGAGATCAGTCACCAGATCTCCCTCAGACTCCTCCTGCAATCCACTGTAAATACTTAGCACAAGGGCCTTCCTAACATGGCAAGGTTTCATCATGTTAACATGGTACAATTTCTGCCCCTGCCTAGCAGTTTTACCATGTAGTTAACATCACTGACCTTCCTTACCACCTTGTAGGGTCCCTCCCAAGCTGCCTGCAGCCAGTTGTGACTGACAGGAATGAGAACCATTACCTGCTGCCCCACAGCATACTCTCTAGCTCAAGCATTTCTGTCATACCAGACCTTTTTTTGCTGTTGGGCGTCTGCCAGGTTCTCCTGGGCCAAGCCCATGAGTTTCCTGAGCCTTGTCCTGAGTTTTAGGACATATGCCACAACAGACTCCTTGTGGGATTCATACTCACCCTCCCATTCATCTCAAATAAAATCTAGAGGTCCCCTCACTCTATGCCAATACAACAACTCAAAGGGTGAAAAATCTGTGGATTCTTAGGAAACCTCTCTGTAAGGAAACAACAGATGGGGCAAATATTTGTCCCAGTCCCTCTTAAACTGGTCTGAAAATGCCCGTAACATGGTCTTGAGTGTAGAGTTTAACCTCTCACCAAGACTATTAGTTTAGGGATGGTAGCGGGTGGTCTTTAGGTGCTTCACCCCACGGTACTTCCACAGACAAGTCAGCAGGTCTGACATGAAATTGGCAGCTATGTCAGTCAGTATTTCTTTTGGATAACCAACCCTGCTGAAAATCTGTAGCAGAGCATTTTCTTACCTTTTCTGCCTCAATGGGGGGCAAAGTCACTGCCTCAGGGTATCTGGCAGCATACTCTACTACCACTAGGATATGCTTTTTCCCTGTGGAACATGGGGTACTCAGAGGCCCCACAATATCCATAGCTACCATCTGAAATGGCTCCTCAGTCACAGGCAAAGACATCAAAGGATCTTTCACCTTGTCTCCTGCCTTTTCTACATTTCAGCACTGCTCACAGGTCCTGTAGTACCCTGCTACATTTCTGGAAATCTCAGGCCAAAAAAAGTTCTACATAATACGTCTCTTTGTATGTTTTATGCCCATATGACTTGCAAAGGGAATATCATGGGCTATGGCTAGAAGTTCCAGATGGTAGGCTGTAGGCACTACCAACTGCTGTATTCTCTAACACTCTAGCCCTCCCTCAGGGGTCCAGTCTGTGTACAGTAATCCTTTGTCCCAGTATACAGATTCCCCTTCCCTTGAGAACCAGGTGCCTCACCAGCTACCTCTCTCAGGCCTTGTAATGTAGGGACTGAGAGCAGCTGAGCCTGTCTCAACTCTATCTTTGTAACCCTTCCAGCTCCTCTTCCACAGGAAGTCTGGTATCCTCTGACAGTGGTGCCTCACTGTCAGCCTGGCTACTACTACTCACCTCTGCCCTTGCAGTCACTCTGTCCAAGGGAACATCAGTACCCACAAGCAGCTGTGGCTCACCTTCAATCTCACTGCTACAGGGAAGCTTTCTCTCTGAAATAACCACCTCACCAATCCTGGCTGCAAGTGTGTGTGGTCTATCTGGGTATCCTCCAGGCTACCTGACCCACATGCTTGCCTCCAAGCCTGACTGGGTGAAACTACATGAACACATGGTACTGAATTATCAAAATCATTCCCTATCAGGACATCTGCAGGGATATCCTCAAACACACCGACTTGTTGGCTTCCTTTTCCACCCTCCCAGTCAAGGTCAACCCTAGCCAAAGGTATTTGGAATTGGGTCCCTCCTAAAGCTCTGACTGGAGTAGACAACCCAGGCAAGTAGTGTTCCTCTGTAACCATGGTAGGCTTCCCAATGGTTATGTCAGAGGCTGTGTCTCTCTTAGCATTGGTCTTTTTGCCATTCACTAAGATAAGTTATATCTTATTGTGGTAGTTTGGCACCTTGCTGTCTCAAGACAACCTACTGTTGTCATTTTGTCTTTCCCACTTGCTGACTCTCAAAGCTTTTGTTCCCCACCTTGCCTCCATGGACATCTATATGCTACATGGCCCCACCGGTTGCATTTAAAACATTTAACCCTAGGCCCTGGACATGTACCAAGACTAGTGGCTTCCCTTGCTACTGACAGACTATGTTAGAGCAGTCTGGGCTGCTCACCATGGGTTCCCTTAGACCCATGAACAGCACTGGGTGTCCCTTTCCTGTGCAGGGATGTCCTGCTTGCTAGGTGTAGTTTTCTTTTCTTCCCCAACTCATCAACAGTAAGGCATTGTCTACCAGCTAGCCAGATTCTCATATCCTCAGGTGATGTGCTAAGAGCTTGTTCCCTCACCAAAAGGTCTGCTAGCTCTTCAAAAGTGGTGACCTGACATCCATTCACCCACCTATGAAAATAAGTGCTTAGTTCAGCAACATATTCACACACACTTTCATCTGCCTTGTGTCTATGCTCACAAAACATTTTCCTGTAAGCTTCAGGTGTTGACTTAAAATATTCTAGCAAACAGTTCTTTACAACATTATAATTTAGACAGTCATGATCAGACAGTTTGGAAAGAACAGTTACAGCTTTACCATGGGGTAAGGGGGTAAGGAACCATAGACAGAGCCTTTGGTCAATATCATACTGCTTACATACCCTCGTAAACATATAAATTAAGCTATCAAAATTATCTCCCTCTGTGAATTGTGGAAGAAATTTACTGACCTTTGTTGCTTCTGAGGTTCAGTTACCCCCTCCCCCATTACCTCCATGACTCTGGTGAAGAGTCAGCATCTTCTTTTCATGTTGCCTCTGCCTCTCCTTCTCCTCAGCTTCCAGGCATAACAGTTTCTCATTCTCCTCAGTCTTCAAACATCTGTCTCTCTGCTGCTTCTATTTTCAAATGCCTGGCCTCCAACTCAAGTCTCTTTAAATCCAGACAGATTTTTAAGTCCCCTGTAGAAAGATTGAGCTGTCCATTCTCTGAGAGTTGTACATGTCCACCGCCAGTCTGATAATTCTCCCGGTTGCCATTTTTTTGATGTAGCTGTGACTAAAGCTGTAATCATGACACATCTCAACCAACTGGCTCCTTGTCAGCTTGCCATACTCCTCTACTGACATGTTTGCCTGCTCTCCCTGACTAACTAAGCTAACAAAAAAATAAAATAAAATAAAACAATTGTGATATGAACTCTGAATGTTCACTGCATAGCTGATTTAGACTACAGACACCTCCAGTGATCACTGTACACAACTACAAGAATTCAATATCCACACTACTAAAAGCCTGTTAATATGTGATGTGGCTATCTCACCACTATCAACCAATTAATATGTGATATGGCTATCCCACCACTACCAGCAATTAATATGTAACACCCTTGCATTGGCCCATTTATCAAGGAGCCCCAAATCCTCACCACTAACACCAGTGAGGGATGTGCACATTGGGAGGATGACAAGTACACACACAGTAAAGTACAATTTCCCTTAAGAGCACACAGGGATCACAGTCAGTCTGGGGCTGGTTTCTCTCTCTTTATCTATATCCCCAATAAGACTACCCACTGGCAGAGCTATAGGGTTAAGATCTCATCCGAGTGGTCAGGACAAATCCTCCAGCACCCTCTCTGTCCAACCACTACTTATTAGTGACTATAAAGGCCCTTACCAAAAGGTGTCCAATCTTACTGTGTAAACTTACTATTATCCAAATGGTAAGTGTGCCCAAGACTAAGGGTATTTAGGAGTGGCCTATACAGTGTCACCAAATGCATATGCAAGTACTCTAAGGGCTTAAATATCTCTAACAAACCAGCCACAATTAAAAGGTTTAAACATGGTGGTGGAATTAGGAAGTACAGGATAGTATGTAGAGAAAGAGGTTGGCAAAGAAGTGGGATTGTGAGAGAGATGAAGAAAGTAGACAGGAGTATAAGGAGATGAGGTGCATGGTAAAGATAGAGTTGGTGAAGGGTAAGGATAAGGCATATGAAGAGTTGTATGAAAGGTTTGACACTAAGGAGGGAGAAAAGGACCTGTACCAATTGGCTAGACAGAGGGACCTAGCTAGCAAAGATGTGCAGCAGGTAAAGGTGATGATAATGAGGGAAACATACTTACAAGTAAGGAGAGTGTGTTGAGCAGATGGAAAGAGTACTTTGAGGGGTTGATGAATGAAGAGAATGAGAGGGAGAGAAGGTTGGATGATGTAGGGATAGTGAATCATGAAGTGCAATGGATTAACAAGGAGGAAGTAAGGATAGCTATGAAGAGGATGAAGAATGGAAAGGCTGTTGGTCCAAATGACATACCTGTGGAAACATGGAGGTATTTAGGTGAAATGGCAGTGGAGTTTTTAACCAGATTGTTTAATGAAATTTTGGAAAGTGAAAGGATGCCTGAGGAATGGAGAAAAAGTGTTTTGGTACCGATTTTTAAGAATAAGGGTGATGTGCAGAGCTGTAGTAACTACAGAGGGATTAAATTGATCAGTCACAACATGAAGTTATGGGAAAGAGTAGTGGAAGCTAGGTTAAGAAGGGACGTGATGATTAGTGATCAGCAGTACAGTTTCATGCTGGGAAAGAGCACTACAGATGTAATGTCTGCTCTGAGAGTGTTGAAGTACAGAGAAGGTCAGAAGGAGTTGCATTGTGTTTTTGTAGACTTAGAGAAAACATATGACAGGGTGCCCAGAGAGGAGTTGTGGTATTGTATGAGGAAGTCAGGAGTGTCAGAGAAGTATGTATGAGTGGTACATGATATGTACAAGGGTAGTGTGACAGCGGTGAGGTCTGCGGTGGGAGTGACAGATGCATTTAAGGTGGAGGTGGGGTTACATCAAAGATCAGCTTTGAGCTCTTTTTTATTTGCAATGGCGATGGACAGGTTGACAGACGAGATCAGACAGGAGTCCCCATGGACTGTGATGTTTGCAGATGACATTGTGATCTGTAGTGAGAGTAGAGAACAGTTGGAGGTGACCCTGGAGAGATGGAGATATGCTCTACTGAGAAGAGGAATGAAGGTCAGAAGGGCTAAGACAGAATTTATGTGTGTGAATGAGAGGGAGGATAGAGGAATGGTGAGGATGCAAAGAGTAGAGGTGGTGAAGGTGGATGAGTTTAAATACTTGGGATCAATAGTTAAGAGAGTAATGGTGAGTGTGGAAGAGAGGTGAAGAAGAGAGTACAGGCAGGATGGAGTGGGTGAAGAAGAGTGTCAGGAGTGATTTGTGACAGACAAGTACCAGTAAGAGTGAAAGGAAGGTCTACAAGAGGGTAGTGAGACCAGCTATGTTATATGGGTTGGAGACGTAGCATTGACGAAAAGGCAAGAGTCATAGCTGGATGTGGCAGAGTTAAAGATGTTAAGATTTGCACTGGGTGTGACTAGGATGGACAGGATTAGGAATTAGTATATTAGAGGGTCAGCTCAGGTTGGACAGTTTGGAGACAAAGCAAGAGAGGCGAGATTGCGTTGCTTTGGACATGTGCCGAGGAGGGATACTGGGTATATTGGGAAAAGGATGCTAAGGAGGGAGCTGCCAGGTAAGAGGAAAAGAGGAAGGCCTAAGATAAGGTTTATGTATGTGGTGAGAGAGGACATGCAGGCAGTTGGTGTGAAAGAGCATGATGCAGAGGACAGGAAGAAATGGAAACAGATGATCCGCTGTAGCGAACCCTAATGGGAACAGCCGAAAGAAGAAGATGATATATATATATATATATATATATATATATATATATATATATATATATATATTCAGATATATATCTAAAGACATAAAAGAGAACACAACAAATACATATATGACCAGTGAGGGGCCAAAGCTAAGTATGTCTTGTAAGTATTGATATCACTCACTCCCCCACAGCCAAACAGATCTGCCCTGCAACACAATACCAACACTTGCAAGTCCTATAGTCAGGACCCTGCACAACATAGCCACAAGACGTTAACAGTAATCCATCCCACCTGCATGATGTCAGGATGGTGTCAATAAGATATAATGTAGTACAGTCTGGCTACCATAGGAAATGTACAATGTGGAAACAATATATATATATATATATATATATATATATATATATATATATATATATATATATATATATACATATACATATATATACATACATACATACACGGGTCTACTTCACATACCCGTACGCTCAACTGTTCTGAATTCATATGGCAGAGACCATATGATCGAACATTTGAATGTTTGAAAATATGAACTAGACCTGTAAACATAAAAAAGCACACTGTAAACTGTGTACCCCCACAGCCCCCCTACTTAAATATACCAAATCCGAGATCGCTCTACAGCGAGAAAAAGGGGAATCTCCCGGTCCATGCTGCATGCGATTTCCCATTCAGAATGTCGGCATTTCAAAACTTCTAACATATGGTCTGCGATCATATGGGTTTCAAAGTTTTGAATTTCGGCATTCTGAAGGGGACCCATATACACATATATAGATATATATGTAAATACACATACACATACATAGATATGTATAGGAAGATACATATTTAGAGGGTGTACAGCATATTGAACAGCCAGCATTCCTACAGTTGCCACCTTTTAAAATGGACAGTGTATGATTCACTCATACAAAAGACATTTTTTGCATGAAACATATACCCACAGAGAAGTCAAAGGATATGACACCACACACAGGTTTGCATACATAAGAAATATTTATTTGTGTGTTATTACAGTTGTATATGCCATGTCATAAAGCTGTTAGGTCTTTAAAATAAATACTAACTGAGTAATGCAACTCTCAAGCAGATCATTTTATACAGTAATCAAAAAGCATAAACATATGTTGCTGTTCAGGCCAAGGCCTTCAAGTAGTACAACAGTAAAGAAAGACTATGCCAGAGGATAACAATCAATCAACAGTAAGTAATGCAGATGTATAGTTCAGCAGCCTCCAATTATACACTGTATTCAACCCCTAGAGGAAAAGAATTAAGGTGCCACAATGAGGATGTACCTGTTACATAGTGATGTTTTCAGTTAAGCATTGCTATCTCACTGACAAACAGAACGGACTGTGACAGTAAGCACTAGGCCACCAATGTTCTCAAGGTGAAATGTATTGAAAATGTACAGCCATATACCCAAGGCGTCTTACTACTGATATCCCTCACATGTTGTAACAGCCTAGGTTATATATCGTACATACCCCTCTCCTATAGACTGACTTACAGGGGCATATAACACTGTTACATACTCTGACCTCTGGACTGCAGAATGGCACACATGTTTTGTCCAGCTGTAGCCCATATATATATGGACCCTACCCCATAATATGTGTGGGGGCCACAACAGCACTGGAATGATGGCAGGAATGGCAGCACGACATAATCACAAGCCACTACATAACAACCTCTTACTGCATGTCATATGGACAAAGCCTGGTATATAGGTGGAGGACAGAGGCTGGAACACAGGGCCATATTTGAAATATTGTTATACACTGAGAAAGTTGCTGGTGTTACAGGATAGTCTGCAACATACCCTTAGTCAGGAATATGAAGTCAGAAACACAAATGGATGTAGCTATGTACTGATAGCACTCAACAGACACAATGCCAGTAATATACCTGACACAACATCTGTGTGGTGGACAGACAAAACATAACAGGCAGTCCTCTGGCCATCATGTGGATAGGCCCACAGTTAATAGCTATGCAGGCAGACTGCATTCTATGCTAAACTATTATGTATACACAAACCCTGTAACACTCACTGGTGGTATACAATGCATATAACAATACTACTCACACTGTCTATATGTCTGGAACCTTATACACATATGTAGCTGGCATGAGTCTGCAAGTCCTCTTCTAAGCGGTATTGCTACCTGCTGTCTGTAACACTGCTGCCCACACACAGGGAGGATGTCCTCCATACAGGAAAGGTAAAGGGACCATGCCCACATGATTAGGAATTTATAGTAGTGGGTTGCCATGACAGTGGTAATTGGAAGTACTACACAGCATGCTGCATGCAGGTAGCAAGATGTGGACACTGATTAGTGCAGAGGCCATCACCTGATAATGTCTATCACCTACAAAATCCATGCTGCAATCTATTCAAAGCAGCTCAATCCATTTAGTGGAGAGAGACTGAGATAGGGAAAGAGAGAGAGAGAGAGAGTGAAAGAAAAACAAACCAAAAAAAGCAAATACAAAAAAAAAACAAAAAACACACAGCCATCCAGCCATCCACACAGTAAACTGTATCCAGAAGAGACATAATTCCCACAAAAGCTATGTGAAGTATATATGCATGTAATTGAATGTAGTACTTGGTCCATAATAATGGGATAGATGGCGTGGAATTATTTATATGTGCCATCAATATACAGACACCTATATGCATATATATATATATATATATATATATATATATATATATATATATATATATATACATATACATATATGTATACAACTCATAATATGTATCTACATACACACAGACACACACACACTCACATATATATGTGTGTGTGTGTGTGTATGTGTTAGTGTGCGTGTGTGTGTGTGCGTGTGTGCGTGTGTGTGTGTGTGTGTGTGTGTGTGTGTGTGTGTGTGTGTGTGTGTATGTCAACATATATGCAAACACACTCATATGTATATAAATACATATCCCCTACTTTTGAATAACAGTGCTGCATGATATGTGTGAGGGAACATCACACATATCAATATATATACATATATATATATCTATATCTATATATATATATATATATATATATATATATATATATATATATATATATATATATATATGCAGCAGTAAGAGAGTGCAAAATGGACGGTTATGTCAGGTGTGAACCCCATGTTGGGAACACATTGCCCTTATTTGTGAAGGTGGGATTGTTAATTTGGTGAAGGATAGCAGGTAAATCTGTGGAGGTTGGTTGGGTTGGAAGATAGAGAAGACAGCTTTCAGGGGCAGTATATGACGCATGTGGTGGGTAAACACCCTGGATGGTGAATGCTATCTGCGATGTGGAAGCCCTTGAGCCCCCATATAGAAACAATGGGACCAAGGTCACCACCCATGGGCAGTCACAACATCAGCTTCACAGCCCTGAAGGTGCCAGGGCTGAGCAGGAAGAGCATACAGACCCTGTGAATGTGTACTGACAGCCTCAAGGTGCTGTAGCATATCCCCTAAGTTTCTGTGGAGCTCCCTATGCACCAGACCCTGGACCTGACCTCAGGTGACAGGATCTTGTCTGTGTGTGCTCCCGGGGGAGTGAAGACCATCCCCTGAGGTGGTTCCACCTGAAGGTAGTGCAGGACCATTAGATGAGGAGGCCCCAGAGTGGGTCCCCACAATGTGATGTGGCCTGGTAACATGGTCAGGTGAGGTGGGAGAGGTGGTTCTGCTGGCAATTGTTCCCCAAACATGCTATTGTATCGCTGTTATCGAACATATGTGGGTTGTAATAGTCTACACATTCCCGGATCTTGTCCAACAGCATGCATAGATATTCCCAATAAAACAAAACAACAGATGTGCAGCAACATAGCAAACAGAACACATGCATATATGGAACAATAGCGGCCCTTACAATGGCATGCAGGTGGCATTGTCCATAAGAGGCCACCAATGATAGTGTCCCCACAGGGAACATGACTACAAACACATAGCACAAAGTGTTGTACAATAACGATACATGTCCCAAGGCTAGGTATTCTGTAGACATACCTGTTGAGTTGTGTGATCAGATTGTTGTTGCAGATATGGTGGGGGGGGAGACAGAGATGTGTATTAACAACTATGATAACCTTGCAGTATGAGGTCCTCAGACCTGTTTTCATCTTTATGTCTTTTAGGCAATATGTCCAAGGAGAGGTTGCCCATTTATACAGCAGAGGTGAATGATGTCATCATCTCACACCTGGTGCAGCAGTACCAGGTGTTGTTCAGCCAAACAGCCCATGAGCAGCAGGAGCGGACCGCCCTGTGGAACGATCTTGTCCACAAGTTAAATGATGTCAGCCTGCATAACTGCAGTTATGAGCAGGTCCGGCATCGATGCACAGATCTACTTCTCCATGCCTGTCGGCATGCTGCTGCAGTCAGGGTGGACCAGCTTGCATCGGGGGGTTATGCCATCCAACCCCACCTGTCACATGTTGAGGAGCTCCTTTCCAGCCTCGAGGCACCTGCCTGCCTGCACACACAACACCTGGCAGAGAGCATTGTGGAGGTGGGTTATACCCATACATTGGCAGAGGAGCATGCAGGTAAGGCCACAGGACACATCAGTAGAATACTGTTGCATATCCATCCGCATCTGCAGAGTTAGATCATGCATATGTGAGATGAAATATATATATAGTATGTTGCTATGTAGTAGTAATAAACAGATGTGCATAATCTATAGTATTTTGAGCTTGTACTGTTGATGTACTGTAATGCTGCACCCACCCTGTACCAATGCCACAGGTGTGGCTACTGACATCACATCTCTCACACATGTATGTAGATTGCTCTGGTATATCTCCAGGGCAGCAGCCTGTAGCTGGTGAGTATGGTATTTGTTTAGGTTTGCCAATACACCGGTTATGTTATGGCCATGGTATAGTCCATGCACACATTTAACACACCTACTCATAATGCATGCTGTACATGTTTACGTATTGTTGTTGTTAACTGCACTGCATTACAGTGGTCACCATGATGGTGTATCTGAATGGTATGTCAGAATCCTGACATGTAGCTAACATCCTGTCATTGCAAAATGTGTGCACAGAGATGAGCATAATGGTGTGACAAATGGCCTACAGTAGGGACATGTGTGAAACATCACCCTTATACAGTGCTACAACAGTATATATACCAGTATTACAATGGCAACTGTTACAGATCTACACTATAGCATATCACAACCCTTACAACCTGCAATGTGGTCCACACATGAGCAATGAGTGTGTAATATGGAATTGTATGTTAGGACAGCAAATATGGGGAATACATACCTTCATAAGCAGTGGAAACATGTGTGCACACACTCCCGATAAAATATCATGGAAGCAGCTGTTTAGGTACTGACAGCATGCATTTTTCATGCAAATGCACCTTCCAGCAAGTACATGTCCCCAATGTCACACCAAGAAATGGTCTGCTGTCCAAGACATTTTGGCCATCAAATGTACCCACTGACCTGCAACAGAGGCAAACGTGACTTGCACACATCTTACATGCCATGGCATGGACACCATACCCAACAAGTAGCACCCAGGAGTTTGACATGTAGCCATACCTCACCATTGCATATACCATGGCAAACAGTGCAGACAGTCATGTATGTAGCGAAGATGTATGGGACAGGATTAATGTAGAAATTAAACAGATGGCCACTCAAGACATATGATGTTGCATGTAGCAAACTGGTCATGCAGGCTGCCTAGTAACATGCCACAACACTGAGGGTGTTTCAGGAATGTCTAGCAAGTACTAGCTGTGCAGTACCAATGTCAGCAATTGCCTGGACTCTGCATATATGTGGCCCATGGGTTAGGGTAATCAGATGGGACAGTTGTACCACAGGAAACATCAGACATGCCTCTCTACAGGTAGCATATCCATAACAGAAAAGGTCCCCAAAAGGCATGCATTGCAATATGTACTGGTGTGCCAAGACCATGGTAGAAATCTACAGACAGTATCAAGTAAGATACATGTGCTGCACAATCAACACCTCACTCCACCTCATGCTCACCATCCCCATCTGTACCTTGCCAGTGCCAATGTACACCTGTATGTTTGCCATTCATTAGCTGGGACTGGGATGGTACACATGATGTTTAGTGTTTGGGACTCTGCAAAATGACACACATGTGTAGGCCATAGTTGTCAAGCATCTGCAAAAAGGCTGACGGTGAGGATGGGGTGTCATCATGACACAATAGTGCACTGAAGTAGGGATCCAAAGGACGCTATGAATGGCTGTATGTGCATGCAGTCAGGGTCAGGAACTGTGGCAGACATAACCCTGACTCCACAGCAATAGTAACGTAAGTGCGTGAACTCCAAGGGGAGTGCAGATGATTTGACCTTGCAATCATGCAAAGTTGGGGGACAATTGTATGGCAGACTGACCAAATACTGCCAAATGCAGATGGCCCATGCTAGTATACCCCTGCCAGGAATAGTGACTGCTGTAGTACATATAACAGTAGCTGCAACAAACCATCATGATAAGGGCATGCACACATATGCACCCACAAAGTGTATGCATCTCAGTCAGCATCAACAGAACTAACACATTTGTTTGACACTGCATTTGATTGTACAGGTCATATGTCACATATCAGGTTCATGTAATGCTAACATATGCAGTAATGTGGTCCCATTGCATATCAAGAAAGAGGGCATAATATCAGTAAGGGTCTGTACACTCCCCATAGCCCTGGTAAGGTTTGATGTTTGTCAGTGTAATTGTATTGTATTGGCCATACATGCACCGCTGATTATGATATCTGTAAATTAGATATCAGGCATTCACAAATCGCATCTGTCCACATATCATCCCAGGTATGTGTCGCACAAACACAAAGGGGGCTGTGAGCAGCACAGCAGACATAACTGACACAGTAATACACATTCAGCAATGGTGTGTACACCTGTGAGGTATGGTGCACAGTACATGCCAGGATGCCGAACAGGTGCACAGCAATACTGGGGTGCAGTGTGTTCCAGGGGAAGGGACACCACCTACTATGGTGCACAGTACATGCCAGGGTGCCGAACAGGTGCACAGCAATACTGGGGTGCAGTGTGTTCCAGGGGAAGGGACACCACCTACTAACACAGCCCATGCATCACACACATGTATAATGTTGCTAAAATGGATTGAGTGTTTCCAAATATTACTGTAGTCCACATAATAAGTTAGTAGAGCAACATATCTTGCCTCCACTGAGCAATAGTTACGTATGACACTCCAGTGCGTGACACTTAGTGACTGTAGTAACCCTTACATATGGAGGCCATGCTCACGATGTCTGGACACACCCAGGGTGAACACTGGATGACAGCAGTGAGTCTTTGTAAAACCAACTCCAATCAAGTCAAAGAGGTAATGGAGTAACAGGTCATGTTTAGTGATCACTTGTCTGGGCAATTAGAAGAATGATACGTTAATGATTGGTATTAATGAGTGTAAGTTTCCAAGTCTGATGCAGGATGGGGAACTTAAGAGAATAAACTTGGGATAGTCTTTTAACTCAGGGACAGGTAAGTATTATGGTGGAATATCAGAGTGTGTGTGTGTGTGTGTGTGTGTGTGTGTGTGTGTGTGTGTGTGTGTGTGTGTGTGTGTGTGTGTGTGTGTGTGTACTGTTAAGCAATGATAAGTGTGTTTCTTGGTTTCTCTCACAGGTGGCGAGGTGGGTCAGGGTCCATCCTGCAGGCAGTCTGATGTTGGTGTCCATACAGACACTGAAAATGATGTTAGGTGTGTTGAGGCACAGGTGGGGCTGTCAGAGGCTGAAACTGTGCCATAGTTTGACATCCCCCTGTTATCCACCCCACCTCCGCACACAGTCACACTGCCTATAGATAACCCATCACCAGTGGCCATAGCAGAGGGACAGTTAGTTGGTGGCAGTGCAAAGGAGAGTGTGGTATCTATGGCTATTGTGTCTGGACACAGCAGCCATAGCCAGATGTCCGGCAGGGTACCACATAGGCAGATGTACAGGAGTGATCATTGGAGGGCTGCTGGTCATCATGCCCCTGGCAGAAGTACCACATCTGGTACCACCAGATGGATGTTTCAGGCTGTCATGGAGGCACAGGCATGTATGGAATGGTACATCAGATAGGGTCTGAGGCTGCAGAGGGCAACTCTTTCAGCTGTAACTAACATCCGTGATCTTGCAGGTGCCCTCCATTATTTTACAGAGGTCATGGATACGAGCTGGGGTGAGATGGTGGGACTTATCGACAGTGGATTGTTCATGCTAGAGCATGTGGTGGGAGTGGTGAGACGGCCACGTGGCTGTAGGCCAGCAACACCAACAGCTGGAGGTCAACGTGGATGTGCAAGGGCACTAAGCCACTCCCTTAGTGGCAATACCAGCTCCAGCACTGCAGGGGGGATCGCTGTCCACACCACTCCACAGCAGGCCACATGCATGTGGCCCTGTCCAGTCCCAAGAGAGACCTGTTTCCAGCGGACATATGTCATCATCAAGGGAGAGTACCATATCATGGCTTGTATCTGGACATGCCCATGAAACCCCTGGCAGGCACAGTTCTCATGTCTGTGGCAGGAGGCGGTGAACTGCACACCCTGCCAGGTATGGTCTGCTGCTGTCCAACAAATACCTGTATACGACAGCCACATGGCAGAACTGTGTGCATGCATACTCACACACACAATACAAACACAGCTACGGCAACCCCATACCTACACACACCACATCACCATGGCCATATCAATAATTAAACCCCTCTCACTCACACACACATGGTGTCAAACATATGGCTCAGCTTAGGTCTCTGGCAAACCAGCAACACACCCTCTGCATATGATGATACCTGTGCCACATCCCTGTCATCCATAATATCGATGCAAGGACAGGCTAATATGATTCTGAAGCACACGGTGACTGTACTACAGTGTACCAATGTACTGCTGTGTAACATGTTGTCAGCAGTAAAGTTTAATGTTTATATGTCAGGAAGTGTAGCTGTCCAGCCATGATGCATTATAGCTGTTATTAACACTGAATGATTGTGATCTCCATAATGTTATTGGTTTGTGTTGTAGTTGTCCATGTGTCAGCAGGAAGATGGTCTGCTGTCATATCTCACAAACGGTCTGGCACTGTGGTGATACCTTGGCTGTGCTATATCCTGGATACAGGTGAACACATGTCCCAGGTCTGTATAACAGTTACTGCCTGTGCCACATGGCTGATAGGTCTGGGGGTGGTGTATACAGGTGAGTGCATGGTGGCTGCTGTTAGCAGCCCTTCTACAGTGGACAATGATAGTTGTGCTGGATGGTACACACCACATGTTTGTGTATAACACACACAGAAGCTTTGGTGTTGATGCACTACACAGAGAATAATGTACACATGGATGTATGTACCTGTGCAAGGAATCCATTGTAGCCTATGTGATTCCACCAGGCCAGATTATGCACAACAACAAATTGTGGAATAAGCAGTCTGCTAGCTTAATGTAATTGATGATGGTACGGCAGGGTATGTGTCCCCTTCCCCAATGTAGTGCAATCCTCAACTTGGTAAACATATGTGTGCTGATGTGGATGTCACACCCCTACCCTTTGGAGGGTGAGATGTGCTGTAGAAACACAAATAGTGTGATAGATAACTACCTAACCTGTTAACCTGAACTGTATAGTATTATAGCCAGCTACATGGGGGGGGGGGATACACTCAACAGTAACTGCAATGATGTTGGCTGTGTCCACAACAGCCACACCCAGCTATATATACCAACCCTGGTATCGCTGCAAACCTATACAGTGGGGAAGAGGCCATTTACACATCTAACACTAGTTGTAATGGAATGTATGTCCACAGGATGATACCTGTGAAATGTTAGCATATGCCAGGCAGTTCTTGGACAGATGACCCCCTGGGACATGTATATTCTGCAAACTGAAGTAGATCATCCACATACACACACACTCTTACTTGGGAACACTGGGACTAGACCCCTACCTAGGTATGTAGTGCTACTGATGTGTATGGCTTTAAATGCACACACCACACAGCTTTCAGGATGAGGTGTGCCAGGTTGCATGTTACATGCAGAACATCCCGAGGTATGTACAGTATGGTAATAGGGGATGTAATGGTTGTTTATGGACAATACATAGTGTGACATACCGTCATATACACATTCACAAACACATAACAGTCAGACACATATCTGAGAGACCTAGGCCTATCAGTGCTAACTACGTTGCCAGTGTGTTCATTGTGTTACATGTAGGCTGCACACAGCACATGCATAACTGGGCTGGATAGTGTTATCAGTTACCTGTATGGTTAATGGTGACAGTGGTCACCATACAGTGGTACATGGGACATGTACCAGGGGTACCATGGTCTAATGACAGTACACCCAGCACCCACACCCCACTGTGGATATTGTATGCACTAGAATGCATGATAGCACTCTGACATACCCACCATCACACCTTGACCAGAACTGCAATACAACCCCTTGTTCATCCCAAGAGTACTACTACAGGGATATGCATCTAATGCACATGCCATAGGCATAGTAGGGTGATGCATTGTCATGCCTCTCCTATGGTCAGCAACATCACTATCCTTAATACTGTGTGTCAGTGCATATTGTAATAGGAGTATGTGCCCTCAGAATGCTGTACCCTACATATATACATACATACACACTCTTGCCAGAACCCAGTAGGCATCGCATGCCTATCAACCCATTTGTACAACAGTTTTGTGCTGGTACTGCAAGGCCCAGGTAGCCTTTAGGGAGAAGAGCATAACAAGGTACATGTAATGTCCGGTACAGCAGCAGCCACATCTAACTATCACAATGGGAGGTGCGGTAGGTGTGAAAGGACTCAGGGTATTCCCAACTACAGGTCTAAAAACACACAGACACTGATATTCTCAGTAACTCACATGTACACATTTGTCAGTACTAGGGTGCATCAGTGCAGGTATTCATATGTATGTACCAGGCTATTGTCCGTGGAGAGATGGGAAGTGTAGGGGATGTATGTACAGTGGTATCGTGCCACCTGCCATGTGCCAGCAAGCCATCTATCAACAGACACCACTAGGGTGATCCTCAGGGTGAAAGTGACATGCATCAGCCAATCATCTGGGTGCCTCTTCCAGAGGGCTAGTGAGGTGCTCCAGTTGACATGTATGCAACCTCTGTTACATAACATGGTCAGTGTCTGTCTTAGAGAACTGTACTCAAGCATGTTCTGTTAACTGTGGTAGTGTAGTTGAGGTATCCATGGCATGTGGTGTGTACAGGGTGTAGAGTCCTATATGTGGCATTTATAACACAGCTGGGCAGACATGTCAGTGTCGGTCAAGAATATATTGCCTGTAAGTATCCAAGATGGATACCTGACATCTGCACATCTGTGCAGAGGACTGACAGACATCAGCTAGCCAACTAGCTATGCATTAGGATGAATGTGTTGACAAATAAACATCTGACACCAATATGTATGCCATTAACAGCCATCACTGAAATGTGCTATACACACAGAAGTCTACAGTTATTTTCCATATGTCAGATTATTATCCAGCAGGAAATATTGAAAGAAACACAGCTCACACATCAGGAGCATGACAGTGAGGACTCAGAGTCCATCTTTGCATGCAGAGGTGTTTGTTTCCAGTACTACAATTAGCAATCTACTCTTACTTGGTAAAGCACTGTCAACAGTAGTAACGTAATGGTACATTACATGCCAGTGTGACTGCATATTACCTGGGATACTACCCATGTATGTACAGATTGACATGGATAAGAGTGTTGTACAAGCCATATATACTCAAATGTCCCAGACAGTAGACTCGCACCCCTTGCTACTGTAATGACAGCACATAGATGCATGTTATGTACATGGCATTACATACACTTATTACAGATGTCATTATCCTATGTTATTAGACTGGAATGTGAGCACTGGTTACCAGGGCTAAGCCATGCTTAGCAGGTGCCAGCATTGCTGCAATATTACAGCTAAACAAATTTGCGCAATGTTAAGTGAAGCATATACGGTGCAAGTGCCTGTACATTTAACCTACGTTAGCACCGCTTAGCTTCACACAAACTGGCGCAAACACACTTAATGCTGCTTAAAACTGCCTTAACCACTCTGATTCCAACAGCCCTTGTTCTACCCAGCAACAAAATAAACAGCCCTTGAATGTCATGAACCCAGGACCCTGTACGCTGTAGTCACAGCAGTTAACCACTACACCATAACAGCTGTGAAGACAGTTGTTGTTTTTCCAATATATCTGTCAGTATGCATATTGAATAGTATTGAACAATTGCTGTGACTTCTACAATTGTGTAGTACTTGTTAGTGATATTACTGTTGCATCACATATGTTGTTATATATAAATATACACATATTAGATAAATACAGTGTGTTACATCTGGGAAGGTATACACAACAGTAATGTGTACACATGACAAGGATATGGATATATATATATATATATATATATATATATATATATATATATATATATATATATATATATATATATATACCTACATATGTAGATATATGTGTACATGTACATACACATGTATATGCATATATATGCATTTATATACATCTGTATATTGCATGATATATATGGCCATATATAGATCTCTCTCTCTATATATATATATGTATATATATATATATATATATATATATATATATATATATATATATATATATATATATATATATATGTGTATATATATATATGTATATATATATATGTATATATATATATATATATGTGTGTGTGTAAAGGGAAACACAAAGATCAATGCACATTAGGTTCAAGCAAGGCACCCTTTATTACTTGCAGCAAGGAGACAAAGCATGTAGTTACAAGGCTTGTCTGATTTTCCATAGTTCAGCCTACAGTTTTTATACAGTTTTCTACAAGTTCACAGAAAGATGTTATTATTAGATTTTCTGCTGACATGGTCAAATAATTGCTGTCTTGCAAAAACATGTTTTTTGAGAAAAACAACCTGGCCTTGAGTTTGTTTCAGCTTCCATTAGTTTCTCTCAATTCTTTTGCTAGTTCTGATATGATACATTCAAGGTACAGTCCTGGCCTCAATACACTTTCTGATGACCATGTTGGATTTACAGGTATCCATTGTTCTCTTTTCAGAGCTTCTAGCAGTGGCATATTTTTACACAGAATAAGCAGAATAAATGTACTAACTCCTTTTAACCCTTAATACACTAAACCTGCATATTGCAGTTGTACATTTTAATACAGTAAGCCTACATATTGCATTGCAGTTATACATTTTCCTAACATTTCCCCCCTTTTAATACTTTATTCGACTTTCAAAACAAGCATAAACAGTTTTTCTTCCCTTAACCATTTCCCACTCAGGATTTGCAGTTAGAGAATCATTCAGTTCAAGCTTGTGAAAGTATTTCTTCAGCTTTTAATCAGTACCTCTAACTCAACATTCTGAAATAAAGTATTTGAAATTGAAGCGCCTATGAATTTTTTAACTAGTCCTTTTATACAGGGGATGCAGCAGCATCCACACACCATCAGTAAGGCTGCCCCTACACAGATAGCAATCAGAATGTTCATCAAGATGCTGCCCCAACCCCCGAACCATTTTTGGAAAAAGTCTGTTAATGGATTCGGTCCTGGTTTGGTTATGGCTGACACTTGCTGAATTATTTTGAGATGGCTGTCTATTTTATGTTTGTTGTCAGGAATAAACGAACAGCACTCCTCCTGGATTAAAGCGCATAACCCTCCTTTCGCCTCTAGGGTGAAGTCGAGAGCCATGCGATTCTGAAGCACCACTGTCCTCATGGCTGTGAGTTCATTAGCCACCAATTCTAGGGCGGAAAAAGTTGCATTAGTCATTGTCTCAAGAAGTTTGGATAGTTTTCTCAGCTTGCAGATCGATTTCACTGCTCCGTATGCTGGTATTATTCCCGCCCAAGATATGACGTCATTGCCCAGATCCATGTGCGACAGTCCTTTGTCACTCACATGGGCTAGATTATGGTGATATATCCAGGATGCATCAACTTGTCCCACCGGATTAGCGGGTTTCTTGATTTCTCGAACATTTCGAATTTTCCCCTGGGGTAGTGTCGATACATGTCGTATTGCTGGAATCAGATATGCCAGAAAACAGCTTCCAGACCAGTTGCCTGCTAGCCATTTATATGCTCTATCACCATGAATTAGCAGTCAGGAATTGCGACTGAAATGTTGCCGATTTTATAGTTACTGGGCTTTTGTTGGGTCATAGCACAGAACATTTTACTATACACGATTTGATTTTCATCAACCATTTTCTTCCTTTCTGTAAAGTCATTGCTATTGCCAACCTGTAATTGCTGGCCTTCATTTGTCATGGTGCAGGAATTCCCGGTGCAGTGATGTATCACTGTCATATTACAGGTGCTATTTCCAACTGCTGTTTTTCCATAGTTTTGAAAGCATACTGTTCCTCTTTTTGCCTTGGGTAAAAATAGGATCACTCTTTTAATCGATGTCACATTCACTGCATCCTTCAGTAGTGCTTGCCAGGTTTGATTCATATTTAAGGGAATCTGTATTAAGGGTATTCCTCCATGTGCAGTAGGAATAGCTGCACAGACCCAGCAATTGGAGATATTGAGGGTGTCTGCATAAGCATGCTTAATAGCCTGATAAGTATTGAAATTTGCGTGCCACTTTGCACATTTACTTCATTCTACTTGTGTGGCTGAGAAGAGAAATGGCCACAATAAAAAGGTTATATTACTAATACAGTCAACAGGATGGTCATGGATGGTCATGCAATATTCCTGTGGAAATGGTTGTTCTACATTCCTGTTTTCTCCGGCTCTTCCAAACAAATGCATTTGGATCTTTTTTGCTTCTGTCATCTTCGCCCAGGACACATGATCTTACTCTCTGCCCCAGCACCGATGATTGCTTCACTGGGTTTGAGATGGATTAGTTCCTATTGATCTGACCCCCCTTTGTAGCCAGACTTTTGTGCTTAGGGTCCCAATGTAGAGGTAAGGTCTTTGTCCAGCTTGAAGTTCTTCACCAACTTGCAGTGCGTCAGATGTATCCACGAAGCTCGCTCTGCTATTTTGACTGCAGTAGATGTTGAAAGAAGCACCTGGTAAGGACCTTCCCACTTTGGTGATACCCAGTTCTTTTGCTTCACGATTTTAATCCACACCCAGTCTCCTGGCATCACTGCCACTTCTGATGTTTCAGTTTGTTTTTGACCTGAAACAGAATTAAACTGCAACAGATGTTTAGAACTCAACAACTTTTTCATATATTCAGCTAACGTAAAATCAGCTTCCTGGTCTGATGGCATGAGAGGTTTCTACTGGGGTGTGTAATAAGCCCTCCCATACAGCTTCTCAAAAGGAGTCAGTCCTTTTGCTGTAGGGGTGGTTCTCATGTTCAGTAGTGCCAGGGTTAAACAGTGCAGCCAGGTTTTCCCTGTCTCAGCTATCAATTTCCTCAGTTTGCTTTTCAGTATACCATTATGTCTTTCAACTAGCCCTACAGACTGTGGATGATATGCACAATGATTTTTTTAAAGAAATACCAAAAATCTTACTCAGCTGCTGTATGGTTTAATTTACAAAGTGCGTACCATTGTCACTATAGACTCACTCCAGAATGCCGAACCTAGGAATAATTTCCTTGACAAGTACTTTTGCCACTGTAGCTGCATCTGGGTTTTTGGTTGGAAAGGCTTCCACCCATCTGGAAAACATATCTATAATGACAAGGCAATACTTCTTATTCTCACATTTGTTCAATTCTATGAAATCCATACAGATAGTGTGAAACGGATATGGTGGTGTGGGAAAACTCCCTTGCTTGGGCTTTATTGCCCCCTGTGCATGGTGTTTGTTACAAATCTGACACATTAAACAACATTTTTTAGAATAGTTTGTAAATCTGTACATTGTGAACACTTGGTTCACCAGCTGTATCATACCCCCTGTTGAGACATGGCACTGCCCATGGCTCAACAATGCCGCATAATGGAATAAATTAGAGGGCAGTATTGGTTTCTCTTTCTTAGAGATGTATAGCCCATTTTCGAGGACTGCTTCTCATTTTATCCATTGCTGTTTTTCAGCTTGCATAGTAAGTGTCTACATTGTTTTTAACATATCCAGATTCAAAATTTCAGAGGGCTGTAATTCCTCATTTAGAAAAAATACCTCTGTAGCTGCTTGTTTTGCAGCTGTATCAGCTCTTGCATTACCTTTGGAAATCCTATCTTGTTGCTTGGTGTGAGCTGCACATTTGCAAATGGCCACCTTCTGAGGTAACTGAATAGATTCTAAAAGATCTAAAATAAACTGCGCATGATTTATAGGTTTGCCAGTAGATGTTATCATTCCCCGGTTTTTCCACGGTTGTGCAAACACATGTACAGTGGAGAAAGCATACTGGCTATCAGTAAAAATGTTTACACATTTACCCTTTGCTAAAGTACATGCCCGTGTTAGGGCAATTGATTCTGCTGCCTGTGCAGATAAATGGTGCGGTAAAGATTTCACTTCTATAACTTCAATATCAGAGACTACTGCATATCCTATTAGGTTCTGTCCTGCAGGGCCCCTTTTGCACGAGCCATTCACATAGAATGCCACCTCAGCATTATCCAAGGAGACATCTGTGAGGTCTTTTCTAGGTAGTGTCTTTTGCTCAATTACCTGCAGGCAGCGGTGCAGTGTGCCATCTGCAGGGGTTGGTAGCAGAGTAAAAGGGTTCAAAGTCATGCATTGTTCCAATTGTCATATGAAGTTGGCTCAATAATATAGTCATGCAGGAGAGATGCCTAGCAGGGAAAAGAAATGCCACCTTTTCTTGCAACAAGATAATTGCGACTGCATGGGGTACCCTCAAAGTGAAGGGGTGGAACAAAACTACCGAAGCTGATGCCTGTACCACCATCACAGTTGCAATAACTGCCTGGACACAGTGGGGGTAGTGACCATGCCACTGGGTCCAGCAGTGATGAATAGTAAGCAATGGGACATTGCTTATCCCTATGTTGTTGTGTTAGTACTGATGCCATATAACCCTGCTTTCAATCTACAGTCTGGAAAAAACATTTATAATAATTTGGTAATCCCAGAACTAGAGAGGATGCTATTAATTGTTTCAGTTTACAAAAAGCTGATTCTGCTTCCAATGTCCATTGTAACAAATCTTGCACTGCCATGGGTGTCTTATATATAAGATCAGTTAAAGGTGCAGATTCCAAGGCATAGTTTGGAATCCATCTTCTACAAAAATTAGTTGTTCCCAAGAAGGACATCATTTCCTTCTTGGTGGTAGGCTTTGGTGCCTGCAAGATTGTCACTTTTCTGCCCTCATCTAATGTTCTACCTTACTTGGATATCACATATCCTAGGTACTTCACCTGTTTTTTTCCAGAGCTGCAATTTGTCTTTGTTTACTTTATGTCCCTCAGCAGCTAAAAATCATAGAAGTGCTACTTTATTTTCCTTACAATCCTGCAGGGTGGGGGCCACTAACAAAATGTTATCAACATAAAGTAAAATCTGACTACCCTTCGGTGGATTAAACCTTGCCAAGTTACTTGACATTTCCTGTGAGAATATCGTAGGGCTCTCACAATATCCCTGTGGTAGTCGCTTATATGTGTATCTTTTTCCCTGAAATGTGAATGCAAACCAGTACTGGCCATCTGGGTGTATCGGTGTTGAAAAGAATGCGTTACTAATATCCACCACAGAGAAATACTTTTGTTGAGGTTTTAAGTAATTTAACAGAGTGTGTGGATCTGGCACTATGGGTGCCCTTGGTATTACTGCGTCATTCACAGCTTGCAAATCCTGGACCATACGCCATTTTCCATTGATTTTTTTAACTGGAAATAAAGGTGTATTACATGGAGAATTGGGAGATTCCACTAGTACCCCTCCCTTAAGTAATGCTGCTATGATAGGTTTTATCCCTGCCTCTGCATCTGTCCTTAAGGGGTATTGTCTTTTCTGTGGTCTAAATGCTGATTTCAGTGTGATATTAACTGGCCCTGCCGTATGGATAAGTCCTACATCTGATTTCCCTGTTGACCAGAGAGTCTCTGGTACATCTCACAAGGCGTTTTCTTCCTCCTTCAGTAGGAGTGTCCATCAGCTGTTTTCGAGAGAATGCAGGTGCACAGCTGGGTTGGCCTGCATCACCCAATTCAATTTTTGTACTTGTATTCCCTGTCCTGACATTTCCAGTTCTGTTTGTTTCTCCCATTTTGTGGCTTTCTCCCCTAGGTCTGCCCACTGTATATTTTTAACTTGAGGGAAGTGACCTCAGCACAAGAAGCTGTAGTAATTGGTCGTTTTGGACCATTTCTAGCTCTTTTGAAGTTTCCTGGTTAAAATCTGCCTCTGGCATTTTTTTGAAGCTATATTGCTCAGACATAGCTCCACATGGTCCTGTTGAGTCTTCCTGGCTACAGAGAACTGAAAAAAAGCATTTCCTGATTAAGTATCCTGCTGTTTTTTATATTTGTTTTACCTTCTACTGCTTACCTAGAGCAAGCTTTAACTGTTTTCATAGTTATTTACTGCATTTTTTATTATCTGCACTTAAAAGTACATTTTAGTTGAAATTAGTCGAATTCAAGTCGAAAAGTGTTTGTTTGCTGTTTAATTTAATTGTTTGGCTGCCCACTAAAGTGTGCTAGCCTGTACTACTGACTTATTGCCTTTTCTGCATTTCTGTGGGTTTCTATTTAAAAACAAAAAAAACAAAAAAATATTCCTTGTTTTCCTGCCTCTCCTAGACGAGTTTAGACTAGTTTACAGGCCTTGCTGTATCCTGGGCTGTGTTGTAGTTCCTGTGTTGTCCATTGCCTTACTTGGATAGAAGGAAGTTTCTTAGCTCACCAGTGGGAGTGGGGAGCCTTGAATAACCTACCTGTCCTTGAGGGAAGTGACCTCAGCACAAGAAGCTGTAGTAATTGGTCTGCTCTTCATTTTTTCCCTTAGAACTGCTCTACTTGTAATCTAAACAGTCTATTCTCTATCTGCAAAGCTCAGCACTTGTTCCTAAAGCATTTTTTTAGTCAGGTAAAGCACTTCTATATTATACAAAGTACTTCACTAGCTTAAAACCCCCTTGAGTACCCACTTCCCTATAGGTCCTTTCTGACTCAGTTACACAGCAAACTTTTTCATTTCTTCTAGCATGTCGAAGGGTCAGTTGCTAGTGTCCTCTCCTGCTCAGCTGGTGAATCTGGGAATATTGAGGCAATGTTACAATTGCTTCATGTACACAGACAACCCTCTCGTCCTCCCACAAAACACAAATACATGCGAGAGATGCAACTATATAGCCAAACTGGAGGCTGAGCTCTCTCAACTCAGGACTGGCAAAACCAGACAGGAGGAGAAGGTAACCACACATACCATAAACCCAGTCTCACATAGAACTATCACAACTACAAATCAAACACATAAACACACAAAGACATACTCTGAGGCACTGATCAAAAATCTACCAAAACAGCAGAGGCCTCCAAAGCAGATACCCAAACAACTGCCACCTCATGACATAACACAAGCAACACATAGATCACAAAGTCAGTGAGCAAATCAGTCACAGCCCTTAAGGCCAAACACAATGCCAGACACACTTGTCAGAGGTGACTCCATAATCAGACACACTGATGTCCCACTCACCAGACTGAACAAGGAGAGGGTCACAGTAAGCTGCCTGTCGGGCGCTAGAATCCGCCACATAACACAAGCACTCAGGTCACTCCACAGCAAATACAAGTATGACTCAGTCATTGTCAATGCCGGTGTGAATGACCTGAGATGTACCTCCCTGGACTACATGAAAAGAGACATAGAGGAGCTCTCAGATTATGTAGCCCAGGCTGGTATGACCCTGACCCTGAGCAGTATCCTACCTTCACCAAGAATGATGCCACAATACAGAGACAAAATGATCAGTTTTAATAATTGGCTTAATTTCTGGTGTCATTCTAAGGGGATCCAATGTCTGTCTGCCTGGGATGACATGCTTGACAAGCCATGCTGCTTCGCAAGGGACGGCTTGCACCTGTCACCCCTGGGTTTCCGGATATTGGCAAAGGCTCTTGCCACCCCCATAGTGCCTTTTTTAGACAAGGCTCAAATTCTAAACCCACCGCCATAGAAAACAATAATGGAAAAAAACTAAGGGTAATGCTGCTCAATGCCAGAAGTCTAAATCTCAAGATGCATGCCCTCGAAGCCCTCCTCAGTATGGAGAACATCGATGTCTGTGCTGTGACTGAAACCTGGTTCAAGGCTCCTGAGAGCACCCCGGCACTATCAGGTTTTACCTCATATTATGCGTTCCGGCCCCAAAACCCGGACCGTACCACAAAAGGAGGGGGTGTATCCATATTCATCAAGGATACCCACACCTCCAGGCTGGTGGCAATGCACGAAGCATCAGAGACCATTCAGGTGCAATTAACCATAGGCAAAACTGCTCTACAGTTTGTAGCATGTTACAGACCACCCTCTCAGACTCAGGAACCCCACACAGCCTTCCTGAAGACACTGGAGAGTATAAATGTCTCTCCAAACACCATCATATTGGGTGACTTCAACTACCCAAACATAGACTGGGAACATTACTCAAGCCCCAAAACCCTAGCCCAAAGGTTCCTGGAGTTCATAAACTCAAATGCTATGGAACAACTTGTCACCATTCCTACAAGAGGAGAAAATATACTAGACCTGATCATCACAAACATGGGGACAAAATGCTCCACACCGGAAGTATATCCCTCATTGGTGAGATCAGACCATAAACTAATCTCACTGGAGATCCAGATCCCGCCCCCACCGCCATCAAAAAAGACCACAGTGAAGAACTTCTCAAAAGCCAACTTCACACTTCTTAAGACTGGTGTGGTATCCTTCAAGGCCCCTGAGCCAGTGGAAACCACAACCCACGCTGCTGAATCCCTTACAAATGCTTTTTACGAGCACCTCCAGGATTGCATGGATCTAGCAATCCCAAATAAAATCAAGACCCTTTCCACCAAAAGCAAGCGCCGATCTGGTGGACCCCAGCCATAAACAAACTTTACAACAAGAGGTGAAAGCTACTACAAGATAGAGCAAAATCCCTAAAAGGGAAGAAATCTCTGATCAATACTAGTAAAAAACTACGATCACTCATAAAATCATCCAAGGCCAACTTTGAGAGCAAAATCGCCAAGGACTCAAAAGACAATCATAAGGCCTTCTTTAGCTATGTTAGAAACCTGGGTGGAAACTCCCAGATATGCTCAGAATTAGTCCAAAATGATACAAAAATCACTGAACCCACAGACATTGCAAACATACTGGCAGACAGGTTCAGTGTAAATTTCTCCCCTCCCTCCCTCCCCCTCAAAAGGAGAAATATCTATCCTAGCAGAGTGTAGCCTCCCAGTCATCTCAAATGCCCAGGTGAGAGCTGCTCTCTCTAAAGCTAAAAACACAGCATCAATGGGACCGGATGGTGTCCCCGGCTGTGTGCTACATGAACTCAATGAGGAACTAAACCCACACATAAGGCTGCTGTTTAATCTTATCCTTACCACAGGATACATACCCAAAGAGTGGCATATGGCAACTGTGGTCCACAAAGGCGGTGCTTCTATGGACCCTGGTAATTACCGCCCCATAAGCTTAACAAGCCTGGTCTGCAAAGCTATGGAGAGGATCATAATGGAACTCATAAATAAAGACATAGGGGACCTACAGACATTGGATCCTACCCAATTCGGCTTTGTCAAGGGCAGATCATGCCTCCTGAACTTGGTCGACTTTTTTGAAATAGTCTCCAAGGCCATTGATGAGGGTAAGGCAGTTCACACAGCCTACCTTGACCTTGCAAAAGCTTTTGACACAATACCCCACTCGGGTATCATAGAAAAGCTCACCAGCTTAAATGTAAACCCATATGTCACAAGATGGGTTGCAAACTGGCTCAAGGACAGAACCCACAGGGTTAGAGTTGCTGGTGCCATGTCAGACTCTAAGCCGGTCACAAGCGGTGTCCCACAGGGCTCAGTCCTGGGCCCCCTCTTGTTCGGCATCTACTTTTTAGAAGTGCAGGCAAACTTAGGAGGATTGTGGCTGACAAAGTTTGCAGATGACTGCAAACTGGGCACCATAGTTGAAAATCCATCAGACAAAGATATCCTTCAGAGAGGTCTCATAGAAACAGATAACTGGTGCCAGAGCCATGGCCTTAAGCTAAACGCCAAAAAATGTATAGTCATACCCTTTGGTAAAAACAAGGTAACCCCAAGTTACCACATAGGTGGCAATCCATTAAGCACAGAAGAGGTTATCAGGGACCTGGGGATCCAAGTTGATAGTAACCTTTCTTTTGACACTCACATTGCCAAAGTGGTTAGGAGGACCGTCTACATTGCCCACCTGATTATGAAGGGATTCACATCCAGATCAAGGGAGGTCATTGTTCCCCTGTACTCTTCACTTATCAGACCAATGATTGAGTACAATGCCCCATTTGGAATGTATCTTACCCGACACATGCAGCAATTGGAAAGACCCCAAAAGTTCCTCACCAAAAGGATAAAAGGGCTCAAAAATATGTCATATGCTGCCCGACTGAAGAAACTCCAGCTCTATTCAGTCGCATACCGTCTGCTCAGAGGTGACCTGTGTCTGATATACAAGGCCATGTCCAACCCGGAATTAATGGACATGCTCCACCTCAAAAAATCCAAATCCACCAGAGCCACAAGAGCAAGAGACTTAAACCTCAACACAGATATAAATAGGATGTGCTGGAGGGACAGATTCATCACCCAGAGACTCCCTATGCTGTGGAACAGAATCCCGGTCCATGTGAGACAGAGCACCTCGCTGGCTCTGTTCAAGAGGAATCTTGACCAGTGGATGGGAGATTGTAGGTTTACCCCGGGGATCATCTCTGTATCACTGCTGGACAGAGGCACGGCAAACTAATGGGTATAGTATTCTTCAACCTAAGGGGTGGTGAAAGCCACACAACTCTGGCTAGGCTTATAAATGCCCTAGGGCAGATAGCCTAGTATGAACCTATGAACCTATGAACCTATTGTTGGTCAGGCTAACGTGATAATTGATTAGATTTATAAAGTGTTAACAATTCCTGAGGCAGCGAACAGCTGACTACACTATTCCCTTCTGTGTCCCAGTACAGGTTATGCAGTACTAATCTATTTGTATGATTCCTAAATAATTTTTCTTCATATTCCTTATTGGGTCCTGGTGTATTACAAAAATATAGGGTACAATGTAACAGGTGTTGTTTATCAATGTCGATGGAGGGAAACTTACTGATAGCTATGTTCATCAGCTCCTTGATCACAGTCCCCGGACCAGTTGTGACCAGGTCCTGACTATACCAGTAAAATATTTCACCCCCCGATTGCACCATAAAGGTGTCAGTTTGTCACTGTGCTTCTATTCCCTGCATGGTTGGGACTACTAACTGCATGAGATCCCTGCCCAAGAGATTCACTGGGCACTTTGCAGAAACTACAATCTTACCTTTCTGTGTCAATCCCGAATCAGGATCAGTTATTGTAATATTGCAGGAGAGGGGCTCCCATTATAGCTGCCCATTAGCTGCTTTGACTAATATGCAGTCGGATGATTCTGAGTTTTCTGGCAATTTGGGGGGGTGTATCAGGGTTCGTGATGCCCCTGAGTCACACAAAAATTTGACTTCACTGCCTTCCACCAAAAGTATAACTTCTGGTTTAGTATCTGCTAAGTAGAGCTCCAAGCTCAATAAAGCCAAGTCTAGTACTTCACCTTCTACTTCATCGTCATCAATTCCCTGTACTTCCTCTATTTCCCTTTTCACATTCTCATTTGTCCTTTCTGCACTAGCCCCTTCTAATGATTCCTGACTATCATATAGTCAGTCTTCACCTTCCTTGTCTTCCATAGTTGCTTTCTTATTTTTCTTGCAATTCCTTGCCAAATGTCCCTTTTTACCACATTTGAAACATTCACCCCTTTTCTTGCGTCCTTCAAAGTCTTCTGATCATTGATCAGACTGCCTACCTCCTTGTGCATTTTTCCTGCCTTCTTTCCGGGGTGTACTACATAAACTTCCTCTCCATCCTCTACAGAAAATACTTGAGCCTTCTTTTTCTTTTTACTATTGAAATGCCTTTCAGCATGCCTAGCATATTCGAGTTAGCCTGCCAGTTCGATGATCAACCATATGTTTTGTAATGAAACTGCTTATAGGTGCACTACTGCCTTTCAAAAATGCATTTTTCAACTGTTGTTCATATGGGGAATCTTGTTTTTGGTCTTCGGGGATCTGCATCCCACAGTGGTTATTATAACATTCCAGTAGCCTAGCAAAATATTGGTCAACTGTCTCACCCTCCTGTTGGATGCATTAATTAATGTACGTCCAGTCTACCCTAGGTTTCCATTTTTCAAAGATGTGGTCTGTTAGTGCTTTTACTCTAGTGTCTAAATCTGCACTGCTATGAGGAAGGGGTTTTTGTTCAGCATCATGAGGATTCCAATTGCCACAAATCATGTACCAGTCTGGCCGTACAATTTGTCGAACTACCCTTTCTATTTCTTCCCCATTTAAATGATAACTTAGCCTCATTCCTTGTAAATCGACTGAGAATTTTCTAAAATTAATTTTTGGATGGGGAATCCCTTCTGTAGCTTTCTGGATATCTTCCATAGTCCAGGGTCTGTATACTAAGATAGTTGGATCCTGATTATCCTGCTCAGCCTGAGGGTTCGGTACTTCTATCAGTGGACATATTTCCTCTTCTTCTTCTCCCACAGGTTGTGTGTCTTTAAATTTAAGCCATGACTATTGATTACCTGCTTTTGTTCGGGACCTAGTTTCAATGGGATCCCTTATTTTAGCTAGTTTTATAGCGTTCCTATCCTCAGTGACCACAGGATATAGCGGAGGTGGATCTACCTGTCTACTTGCTCCATATTCTGGTAAGGGAGGGGGAGGTGGAGGTGCTGTTGCTATTACTAGGTTGTTATCCTCCCTATCTAAAAACATTGTTTTTGAATCCTTGTTCTTTTGGTCCCTATGGTTTACTTCCTCCAGCCACCTGTGTGCCTGGGGAATTCCTAACTGTCGTTGCTTTTTTACCTGACCTTTAGAATCAGTTTTAAGTTGTTTAATAAGTTTGATGAGTGAGGATTTTTCCAATTTTCCATCAAATTCGTATTTCATAACCCATTTTGAAAAGTATCTGACATTGTCTGCGCGCTGTTACTGCATATATTTTGCATCTTCCGTTAACAGTGGGTCGCGGGGTATTTTTGCACAGTTATTACCAATTTTCACTTACTTTTGATTGTTACGTAACTTCATCTTGATTCTCTAGTTTTAACGTGTACCATGGATTTTGTTATAGTCTCTTCAGAATGACTACCTAAAGTCTACTTATTCTGTTTCTCCTGATCTATGACAAGACAGTACCTTTTTTTTATCCTTGACTGTAAGAAAAATACAATCTGACAAAAACAATACACATCTAGTCCCTGATCCTAAAACAGAAAAAAAGTAGATTCACCTTACCCGAGCCCACGTGATTGATCACCGATTCACAGAAAACCCGTCCTTCAGTCACAGATCAGAAAGTGGCTGGCCTCTTTTGATGACAATTCAGTCGGAGGACTTTACATATAAGAAGAACTAATTTGGTTTCTTCCCCATACGGTTTCAGCCACCTGGCCGTCTGATCCAAGGTGAAGAGAGGAATTCCGGTCCGAAGGACCTATATATATATGAATATACATATACATATCCATATATGTATGTAGATATGTATGTTTAACATATGTCCAAAACATGTAGTGGAGTGATACCTCAGCACCAATAGTCTCAATCTCTTGGTGCAAGGGGATGTCATGTACATATTGCAGGTATATATGTAGACTGTTGCTGCTGTAACAGGGGTTGTCTTAACAGAAATTTTGTGTATGGGAAGTCACATCCACTATCGACATGTATGCCATCAGTTACTGACAGACATCCTAAGGTCCTCATAGTACAGTACCACTGATATCACAGTAATGGTCCTGAATACAGCAGATATGTGGACAGTCTGTCACACTCTGGTCAGTCCAGAGGTATACACAGAACCCCTTAATGCAAGATATGTGGACCAAGCTTGACAATGTGGATGTTAACAGCCATTTTAATAGGTATATCATGTAAATACTGGAATGCATATGCCCACACAGTTTATGCATTCACACTGGTGGTGCAGAGGCCACATGGCCACATACTACCCACTAGTTACTAACATGCATCCGTACAGTAACCCAGTGCTTTGTCAGAAATACATGACAGTTATGGTGGCCCAGCAGCAGTGCATTTGACAAATATCTGGAAATAACAACACACTGGGTAAGTACACTAAGTTGTTAGGCATGTAACAAAGCACTGTGCAAACTACAGGCAGACTGCCACAACACTGGCCGACATTTCTTATGGGGGAATACACATGTACCTGCAAATATAACAGGCTCTGCAGGCATGTCACAGCACAGAGTAACAGACACCTGTGTGAAAGTGCATACCCACAAACAATGTGAACACAGCCACATATGGTAAGCGAGCTTAATATTACATTTATGGACTGTCTGATCAACACCATCCTCATATGTGCCATTCACACACTAACCCTACATACTGGGCCACTACACAGTGTGGTCCGATGCCTGTCTGTGGTATGGGACATGCTTGTGTTTGACCCTACAAACATGTAAGCCAATAGGGTACCATACACTGTAGCAGCATGTAACATCAGATAGAACAGTCCCAAGAAAAATGACATCTACCACAGTCTGTATACAGGCCAAGGTACATATTCGCAATACTCACACTGTCAACAGTCATCATATGTAGACAGACCTCAGTACTGTACACACTACCACAGAATGCCCAAGTTATGTCCTCAAATATAACTCCTACTACACATAACATGTCTAGCAGTCTGATATCTCACTGGCTTGTTATCAGGTAAGATGTCAATAAAGAATGGTGTACTGAACATATGCACCTCTTACTGCATGACATATGTACAAAGGTTGACAGACTTGTGGCTGGAGGCACAAACACAGGGCCAATATTGACATGTTGCTGTGATAACCTCATGCATTTACTGTTGTAACAGTATTTGTTGTGACATATTTCTCATGAGGGATAAGAAGTCAGTAACTCTCGTGGCTGTCACCATGTACTGACTGCAGTCCTCTGACTATGCTCTTGCAGGTCTAAGATAGGTAATCTGTGAGTAACACAAGACACATAAGACTCCAAACACTGGCCAGTATGCAGATAACCCTACAGATGGGTGTTTCCTCAAACACATAACACTGTCATGATGACAGGTATTATATCATGTAGACCAGCCATATCCACACAAATCCTGTTAAACCAACAGTACTCCAAATGCAGAAGAGCAAAACTTACATTCTGTAGTCATTTCTGGAACATACCCCTCCTGTTTGTTCATCTGTCTCCACAGTGTATGTTGTTAGAGGTATATTTTACTACCATATGTGATGCTGTTTGCCAAACACCAACATGAAGTCCTGCTCACAGTGAAAGAAAAGGGCTAACACCCACATGATGTTCCTAGTTATAGGAGTGTGTTTCCATGCAATCGGCTATGGGAATGTTACTACAGCTGTTTCACATGCAGTCAGCTAGTGGGTGACTGCAATTCATGCATAGGCCATCAGCTGATCATAAGCATCACTTATAAAACACAAGCTGCTGCCTAAGCAAAGCAGGTGTACATCTCCACATCCACCAGAGAGGGAGTGAGAAAGACAGACTGAGACCAAGTAAGACATGGAGGGGGTAGGAGAGTGAATGCTATGCATGTTTATGTTACACACTTACCAGTACGAGGTTTCAAACCCCTCCCTGACTGTGTATTGCTATTTCATGTCTATGCAGCTATTGCATGCACCACAGAACTTACATGTTGGGGAGCTGACCAAAGATATATATGACGGTGAGTGACATCAGCAACAGTGGTAAAGGAGGGATAAGGTAAATGTAGTAGATGTGCCTGTCTGCAAGAACAGATGTCAGGGATAACACAGCCACACTCTCTCAGGGACTCACACACATTATCCCAGTTGGCAGGGTCAGGATTTGACTTCCTAACTAACTAGATTGCCACACTACAGTAATACACAGGTATCACATGCACCACAGAGGTTATCAGGTTGATATATGGGCAAAGGGTATGTCAAGGTGCCTGACATCAGAAGGCATGCTTCAGTAGGTCACTGGGAGGTGTAGTGAGTGTGAATGGTGTCCAAATCATTATACTCCACACACACACAGACACCAGTTTGGCAGTACTGGCATGCATGAGTGCATTGCTTCACATGTGGGTAGTGTTTTCCTGTGCCAGAAGGCTGTACAAGGCTAGGTAAAGGGTATACTTTGGCATCAGGCCACATGACAGTGTGGTTCAGGGGTGTAGTGTCTGGATTGGCTCACCACAGGTAGGTATTGTATTCACCATCCACTCATCTGAGATACTATTGTGGGTGGCCAGGGCTGTGCAATGCTTGCCATGTATGTGTTCTATATTCCATAACATGGACGGTGACTGGGATGTGAACATGTCCCACATGCATGTTCTGTGACATATGGAAGTGTACCTGGAGTGTCCGTGGCATGTTGTGTAGACAGATTGTTATCATCAGATGTGCCATTTCTGACCTCATGTGGTGAGAACTGGCAATGGAAACCAGTTTGACCCTGCACGTACATTGACAGCATGCTACAAGTATTCACTGGTGTCAGTGGCATCTGTCCATACAGGGCATATGTATAAGGCATGGTATTCTCTTTGTGGGTTACATTTGCTGACTCTACAGTTGTTGCAGGTGTCCAGTGGGAAACATAGTGAAAGAGCACTGTATGCAATGATTTGCTAATATACCACACTACAGCATTATGCAGTTATAGGAGACACCACTGGGATTACTAAGCAGTTATTTCCCCAAAGGTGCATTTCAAAGTGAATGGCATCAGCAGGAATGCCAAAGAATGGCAATGGAGGTTGTAATGACTGTGAATGGCCTCAAAAGCATTGATGCCTACACAGACAAACACACACACACACACACACACACACACACACACACACACACACAAACACCCACACTTGTTATGCCTGTGAATAGACCTCCTACCTAACTAGTACATCACACTACAGCAGTATACAGTTAAAGGATGCACCACAAAAAAATATTAGGCTCTTTTCCCCCAAAGGTGTATTTCAAAGTGAATGACATCAGCAGGAATGCCAAAGAAGGGCAATGGAGGTTGTAGTGACTGTGAATGGCCTTGAAAGCATTGCTCCCTACACAGACAAGCAAACACACACACACAAACATCCGCACTTGCCATGTCTGGGAATAGAGCTCCTCCCTAACTAATTTATCACACTACAACATTGCACAGTTATAGGACACCCCACACAAATTACTGGGGTTTTTCCCCAAAGCTGTATTTCAAAGTGAATGACATCAGCAGGCTTGCCAAAGAAGGGCAATGGAGGTTGTAGTGACAGTGAATGGCCTCAAAAGCATTGCTCCCTACACAGACAAACACACACAGTTGCTATATCTGGGATTAGAACTCATATCTAACTATTACATCACACTACAGCATTATGCAGTTATACGACACACCACACAGATTACTGGGCTATTACTTCTCCAAAGGTGTATTTCAAAGTGATGACATCAGCAGGCTTGCCATAGTAGGGTAATGGGGAGTGCAGTGTGTGTGCATGGGCCATAACCCATTCATTTAGAGGCAGACACACAACAATCAGGCACACACAAGTTTTTATTCCACAGATACATGCATACAACTGCTAGATGACTACTGACTTGTACAGTCATGTTACACAGTTTGCACAAGCACCACAGAGACTATAGTGCTGAGGGATACAGAGGCAAATGTCTACAGTGATTGACATTTGCACATCATGTGGTTTTAGCCAACTGGATGTGTGCTGGGTGGGACAGGCCTCATAGTGGGAGGCTCTTTGTCACTGTCACTCCCTTCCACACATCTATGTATGTGTATTTTTGGCCTATTATAGTGTGTTGTCCTTGGATATATGTGTGTATTCCTATCCAATGTGTGTGCAAAACATAATTGGTGTGTACTGAGGAGTGTATGCACTAACACCTGCGACTGTCAGATAAGTATGGTCCTCTGTTGTTGCCAGACATGGGCTTTATAAGTGTGTGAGCATGCCCAGTATGATTTCTCAGTATTTTGTTGTCTGACATGGCCTTCATTTCTCTAAGTGTGGGTGCATGCCCAGTATGACCTTCTGTATTGAATGTGTGAATCCATTCCAGGTAGTTTGTACTCCAGTGCAGACTTTTGTGTTCTACACCTATAGTTAGCAAACTGTTTCAGCAGGATATCTGTAGAGCTGTTGACAATATGGGGTCAAAATGGACAAAGGATAGTGGGTTAGTGTAGATAATTGTCTGCGCTGCTTCTGCTACATGGTCCTGGTGTTAGCAGAGATATTCAGACATATGTACTGTTATACACTGTGATATTTTATGTCATCAAGTACTGTCAGGTAAACATATTTCCTTGCAGTGATGTCCTGGGGAACACAGGGTGAATGCATCTGTGTCCAGTATTGTGGTCTGCAGCCTACATATTCTTGCACAATCATGCCATTCTGGAGTGGAAGCTGCAAACACTTGCTGCTGAGTCTGTGTAAATGGTTCAGCACCTTGGTACAGTGGTGGCAGTGGGTCCCATGCTTATACATTCATCGATGTGACAGTATGGCCATATCCTGCTGTGGCCATACCTCAGAGCTGTACAGATTCACACAGGTTACCCATAGGCAGGGGTCATAATTCTGGACATTACCCCTTCGCATTGTGGTTTACGAGCAGGTTTGTAGCCACCCATTCTTGTGTTTGCAGCAAGGATAGTATGTGCACATGGCTGAGTTTCAGACTTCACACACTCCATGCCACCCATGCTTCCACCCACCCCTATTATTCTAGCCTCTTCCATACATTATGCAAACATTATCTGATATGTTCCCTATAGTTATCACCTCATCCTAGCAGTAATTTGCTGTTGGTCCACAGTTTATGCAGTAGGACATGGTGGACATACTGTGATTTGTCCACATGGCCTTGCATTTGTGTTCTGTGGACTGTGTTATGTTACTATTTGGGAGTCCATGACATAACATATATTGGCAGTACAGATGAGACACAGGCTTTTGGCAAAGGACTGTAGGCCATTTGGTAGTGATGCAGGACAGCTGTAGCAGGCCATTGCATTCTGTCAGTCCTAGAGTCCCAGACTGCAATACCCTATCTTCCCCTGGGGTGACAGGGTAGGTGTGCAAGGTGTTCATGCCAATACTTTCTGTCAGTATTGATCCAGTGGTGTGGATGCTGGCAGGGTGCTGCTTACAGCCAGGGACACACCTGCATGGGACACCTGCTCTGCATGCTGCATTATTTCGCTATTGCCATACACAGGTGGGGGTCATATTGTACTCATTCCCAACAGCAGGGATAAGACCAGAGAGGTACCTGTGGGTGGTGGTCGGGTGAACTGGGTGCATGTGTGCTATGGACACTACTTGCATCTGACTCACAGATATGCATGGGGCATTCCATGTATACTGGCTTGTGTAGGGACATCAGCTGTTTCTCAATACTTCATGCCTATGACCTTTGTGTTCTGCCAGTGTTTGGCCAGACAACATCAGTATTCCCTACTACAAGACCAAATAATGTGCTGTACAAATCCAAGGGTGTGTCCATTTGACAGTTACATATTATACACTGTCTGTCTGAGGTACTTCCCCATGTGTACTGCTTGTATATCTGGGCCAACATTCATGCCATGTCCATCTTTCAGATGGTGACACATATTACTTCCAAACATTTACTATGGCTTATTGCTGGAATGTGTTTTGCTGGGAAGCATTGTGTTTAGCACTGCAGTTGTGAGAACTTGGCCCTGTCATCAGCAGTACTCAGCAATGGCTACCAGGACAAACCTCACCATGCATACATATTGACCACTCTCACACAATATACAAACACGCCAACCTAACACACACAGACCTGCATATTGTACACATACTACAGTCTATCCTGCTACCTTGGCCAGCTCAGGTAATCCGTGCTCCACTGTTATTATACCTACACATACATGTTACTAAAGTTCAACATAGGATTGAGGGGCACACCTGACTGTTACTACATTTCTACATAGGATTGGGGGGGGCACACCTGACTGTTACTACATTTCTACATAGGATTGTGGGGGGGGGGGCACACCTGACTGTTACTACAATTCTACATAGGATTAGGGGAGCACACCTGACTGTTACTACATTTCTACCTAGCATTGTGGGGGGGCACTCTTGACTATTACTACATGTCTACATAGGATTGGGGGGCACACCTGACAATTACTATATTTCTACATAGGATTGGGGGGCACACCTGACTGTTACTACATTTCTATATAGGATTGGGTGGGGCACACCTGACACTTGTACACATTTGCTATGACTGTACTGGTATTTCAGGTACTCCATTTCATTCTGTATTCTAAGATATCATGCTGACAAGAGGCATATCAGTGTACTACAGGTCTTAGGTTTGACTGACCTACATTTCAGTTTCTGACTTCTTACCCTTCAGAACCAACATCCCACTGCCTGAGCTGTTGTAGTCTGCCTGTGTAGGTCTGGAGGGGATGCTCTCCATAGCCATCAATCAAAGGCCTTAGCACAACCTTTGTTTGTGTTTGTTGACACCTGTCCTGCTGGCTGACACTGTTGTTGGGTATGTGTGCCTCCCTGATGCATGTTTGTGTCCTATGGACACACATGTGGCCCAGCACATTTTCTGCAGTGAGTTTTGTCAATTTGTCTAATACTGGCTACTATGGTGACACCAGTGTTTGTTACAGATATTATGCTGCCACTGTAGGTGTCTACTATCTGCTGGCATCCCATTCAGCTACCCAATTCCCTTGCATGCTCACCTCCATACCATAGATACAAGTAACAACACATACTACTCCATTCGGCAATTTTTAGGAAGAGTGACTTACCTTGTGGCTGTGCCAGTATTGAGGATGGTGCTGGAGGGCTGACTATGTTGGGTGCACATAGTGCACTCCCTATACATGGTTAAACACAGGTAGTGTCATGTTTGGCATCCCCTTTACTGTATGTGTGAGTCAGAGTGAGGTGTCATTCCCTGGGTCCCTACCGTGTCAGTGTATGTGCTATGTGTTGCCTCTTTGCCAAGGCCTGGGGATACAGGGCATGCCTCCTTATGCCTACTGGGGCAGACTCATGTTGTTCCTCCTCTGAGTCACTCTGAGACTCTGTGCCTGTGCAGGCCTTGACAATGGTTGTGGACTGCGTGACCCTGCCCCATGCTGTTTCTACTGCAGCTGTTTCCGCAGGATCATATTGTGTAGCATGGAACATATGATAACAATTTGGGTACATGTAGCTGGTGGGTACTACAAGGCTACACTGGATGTGTTCAGGCACTGGAACCATGGCTTCAGCATCCCAAACACATGCTTTATTATGATTCTGGTCTGTGCATGTACCTCATTATGGAGTTCTTGTTCTGGTGTGTGTGCATTTCTGATGGGTGTCATCAGCCATGGCTCCAGTGTGTAACCAGCATCCCCCACTAGGAGACCGTAAGGAATGTCCCCATTGGCAAATCACTGGTACAGCTGCATCAGATGCCAGATATGGGAGTCGTGATAGCTTCTGGGGCAGCCAGCACATGCATTCATTATAATGACCTGGGCATCGCATACAACCTGGCAGTTGATGGAGGGCAAACCCTTGCGGTTGATGTAGACCCTACCCTGCTCACCGGGAGGTGCTTTGATGCATATGTGCATGCAGTCTATAGCGCCCACTACCTCAGGGTATTCTGCTATTTGGTGGAAGAGGCGCATATTGCTGGCCAATGCCTCACAGGTGTTGGGGAAATATACGAGCTCACCGGCATGTGCTGACATGGCATCCAATAACTGGTGGAGTACCCTGGATGCTGATGCCTGTGAAATCCCCATGATATCCCCTGTTGGTTTTTGGAAGGTACCTGTGGCTAGTATTCTTAGTCCTATACATACCTTGGTACCCACTGGGATGGGTTCCCCTCTGTTAGTTCTGTGTGTGAGATGTGGCCGGCGCAGCTCAACAATTTGCTGTAGGAGGTCCCTGTCCACCCTATAGCACTTCACTATCTCCAGCTCATGTAATCCCTGGTTGGTTACCCTGGGTCTGTACACTTTTCTCCTTCTCCTCACCGTGGGTTGGTCGACAGCGTTCTCATCCTCACCACCCTCAGCCTCTTCCACATGTTGATGTATGATAGCTGCTGCAGCCCCTATCATTTTGTTGCTTTTGTTAGGTAAAATTTCCTCACTTATGTACACTGGCAGTGTAGAGTATGTGGGAAAAACCAGAGGGTAAGGTGTTTGCATAGTTTATAGTGGTGTGCTGAGCTGGGCTGGTCTGCTGCCTGTGTAATTGGCTGATTCTGATACATTTCACCTGCCAGCTATGCTAGGTCTCTTTGATTACCTTCCTACTGCTATTTTCCCTACCCATTGCCTTCCTGTTTAAGCCCAGGGGCACGCTGCCCAAACACAGTGCTCAGATTTGCACAGAGCTACTATCTCCTGGTTTAGTTTTTTTTTTTTCTTTAAAACAGTTAAATTGGCTAGAAGATGTGCAGTGTCTGTCACCCAGACCGCAACTCTTCATAATTTAAGCTACTAACCACAAAACTGTCTTGTGCTGCAAGCTTTAGTGGAACCTTATACCTTATGCATGGTCACTCCACCCAACAGACAATTCCCTTGTTAATAATGACTAAAACCTACAGCTCTACTGATCTGTCACTGTACTCAAATTATATCTCCAAAATGTAGCATTCCATCCTTATGACTAACTCACTCAGATTCTAAAACTTGTTAAAACAACATTTTAAAAACACTTGGCTCTGTTCTCATACCTCCCCAGACTAGACTACCTTATCTCTTACACCCCTATATACCTCCACAAAGCACATTATCAGTATAAATCTCCTAATGTCTTCTATCCCTTTGACTTTACTGCCAATGTTGTCTGTCTCAGTTCAGTCCCCTGACAATTTTTTTCGTCTGGTAAAACTCCATCTCATGCTCATTACTTTCTACATCTACCGCAACTCAGCTACAACTTCCTGTATCTCCATATCAGCTAACAAATATATATATATGCTACTCACAAATTCCTCTTCTCCTCTCTGTGTTCTAGTCTTATCTCAACTACAACTTCCTTTTCCTCTCTATCAGCTAACAAATATACATATGACTCACATATTGCTCACTTACTCACTGCTTTCTAGTCATATGTCCTACTTCTTCTGTCTCATATTTCTCTTACCCATAAATGTAAAATCACAAACTGACATTTTATACCTCACTGCCAATGTGTCATGTATAGCAGATATTCTGCAGTATAGCTGCCTTTGTTATTACATGTCCATATTGTAACTTTAATCTTTACATTTATCTCTATTGCATAAAGCTGTCTACTTTGTAACTGGTGCTTTCCTGAGCCTCCACATAAAAAGGGCTAGACAGCCGACTACTCCCATGAATAAAAAACATATATGCACATGCATATAATTTATATATATATATATATATATATATATATATATATATATATATATATATATATATATATATATATATATATATATCCTGTAGAACTAATTTTATGTTTCTTTTGCTTTGTTCTTTCTTAAGGAAAATGTTTACTACTCTTAAGGCTGGAAAAGTAATTTTTTTTGGTACTAAGTTTCATTGTCTGTGTGTGTGTGTGCATGTGTGTGTGTGTGTGCATGTGTGTGTGTGTGTGTGTGTGTGTGTGTGTGTGTGTGTGGTGTGTGTGTGTGTGTGTGTGTGTGTGTGTGTGTGTGTGTGTGTGTGTGTGTGTGTGTGTGTGTGTGTGTGTGTATATATATATATATATATCTATGGGTATACTTCAGAATGTAGGCCGACACCATATGATCGACATTCCAAAAGACCAACATCCTGAAATAGCATCATTTACCTACCTGTAAATACAGTAAAACTGTATTATGCAGGGAGGCAAGCACCTGCACCCCCCATGTGGAAGCTATGCCCCCCGCAACCCCTGCTACTTAAATATTCTCACTCTGAGTTCACACTACAATGCAGGAAAGGGGAATCTCCCAGTCCCACACTGTAGGGAGATTTCCACTATCATTTGTCAGCCTTTCAAACATTCGCTCATATGGTGTCAGCCATATGAGTTTCGAACATTTGAAAGTTCCACAAATGAAGGGCTCCATTATATAGATATATATGTATATACATACATACACACACATACACACACATATATATATATATATATATATATATATATATATATATATATATATATATATATATATGCATATAGATCAATATATGGAATGCATTCCTTTGGTAGATCAATTTTTTCAATGACCAGGAAAAAAGCCTGTAATTGTGACTGAATATCAGCTGATGACACATAACTCTTTTAAAAAGTGCGCGAGATTGCAGTACAGTAAAGATTGAGGAATATGCCCTTTCTCCATTGTAGTGTGATCTTTGAGTTAGTATATATATATATATATATATATATATATATATATATATATATAGATGATATAGATATAGATATATAGATCAATATATATATATATATATATATATATATATATATATATATATATATATATATAAATATATATATATATATATATATATATATATATATATTTATGGGTCTACTTTGAAAGACCGAACGTGCATATCACCGACACCCACTAGGTCGAGACTAAATTTTCGAAATCACTGTTTACCAACAGGTCCAATCAACGAACGTCAATTAACCGACAAGAACACTGTATTATCATCAGTTAATTACATACTGTCGCAAATAAATACAAATAAATCCTCATAACTCCTCGTAAACAAACACGTAATTATGGCGGAGACGTCGGATTTTGGACTATGAATTCTGGGAAATGTTTACCATTCGATACAGATTTCAGCAATATGTTAAGAGTTAGGATGAACAAACGCTCTGCTAGAACCTTTGCTTTCATCATAAAAGTGTAATTATGTATATATACTTCATTTCCTACCATGGTAGCACACTGGTGCAGGATGTTAATTTATATTTAGTTTATATGTAGAAATCAACGCTGTAAACTACATGCAAGTATTTATGTTGAAGAAACTCTCGTTGAATTCTCTTTAAGTCAGAAGGAAAATGGACGCTGCTATGTATATGCGTATATTAGTGATACTGTAATAAGTAAAATCTTTAAGTTGTGCTTTGGAAAATGATGTATTTGTGAATGGAGATTTAATATTATAGTTGTATAACACAGGATTATATTTGTTTGAATTACGGATTCAATCTCTTATATCCGACTGCTTGACAGACTGTCGGTAGGGTGAGAGTCGAGTTGCTGAGTAGTCGGCGAAGTTACTTGTCGGTGATTTGGGGTCGGTAAAGTATGTGTCGGTGAAATACACGTTCGGTCTTTCAAAGTAGACCCATATATATATATATATATATATATATATCATTAGCAGGCTATGGATGGTGCAGGAAAGCTTGCACCCTATATTTTTTTTCACTTAGCAAGAAATTAGTCATTTGTGCTCAATCACTTGACATTTGATGGTTTGAGTTTTTGATATATGAACATATGTATAAATATGACTTTAAATGTGAAATGTAGTGTATGATTTAGAAGATGTTTAAATGGAAAAAAATACTTGCAATATTTTAAAAGCAGCATTGATCTGTAATTATCTGATAAACAGAATGCTTGGAATAGTACATTTTGGAAATGTTTCCTTAACCATGGGTGACAAGTTACCTTAGCACAGAGGGAAATGGCTGCACAGATAGTTCAGTTTTAGCAACATTCTTAAATATATATATATATATATATATATATATATATATATATACATATATATATATATACATATATTATATATATTTACACGCACACACACATATACGTATATGTATAAATACACAGAGAGAGAGAGAGAGGTTGAGAGAGATCTCCTACCCTTAAGACAGATATACTTATTTTGTAATTATACTAAAAGAAAATCATTTGTGTACAGTTTATAATTAAAATGTATGTAAAATCCCTAACAGGAACTGACCTTTCATTTCCTTTATTACATTGTAAAGGCACTGGAACTATAAACCAAGAGGAGCACCCCTACACAATTTTACAAGACCATCTTGTCTTGTCTAGCCTTCAACAACTGAAAAAAAAAACTCTATGGTGAAGTCTTTAAGGAGGACCCATGTGTGTATCGCACCAAAACCGAAAGAGTGTATGTGTGTATGTGTGTGTGTGTGTGTGTGTGTGTGTGTGTGTGTGTGTGTGTGTTTGTGTGTGTGTGTGTGTGGAAACAGCCTGAATTATCTACCTATACCACCACTTGTGATTCAAGGAGTTGAGTGAGGATTTTACAAGGAGCTGAGAGCTTCAGGGAAAGAGAAGTTTAATGCTGCTTATGACAGGTCCGCTTGTATTGTTAGTAGCACAACAGGTAGTATACTTGCTTTTGATGCAGAAGGCTGAGGGTTCTACTCCCACAGTATGTAGATGGATTGCTGGTACTATACTGTGTTGTACTTTAAAGGGAGTGGATGCTCTAGTCCTGTAAATGTCCTCTTTTGGGAGGAGTTACCTAGTAACAATGAACCTGGTGTCAGTTTGCCATCCATTCCCTATTGCAATATTACTAGCTTATCATTTTATTAATGTAACATAGGCAATTTATTCTTCATGGGCAACTGGCACTTTATTTGTAGATGAAATAATAAAATATAAAGTTGCTTGCAAGCAGCAACTTCTTCATTGGTTACAGATGCTTTTAATGTGGAATTATTTAGGTAACTTCTGCAGAGATTTTGCATATTTGGTGGATTGTAATGACAGACGTTTAAGAGGCCTTTTATGGTTGAAATTTTCTGAAATTTTTTAGTTTTGTCATTATTGGTTCATACATTTTGTTTCATTGCTTACTAGAAGATTGTTCAAGACTACAAATGTAAAACACATTCTAACAAGTGGTGCTGTATTATACAAGGAATATAATCTAATACAATCGGGAAGGTAAATCAAAGAATGCATACATGTATGCATGGCCCTAAAAATGTGTAATGAGCCTATGGTTTGAAAACAACCCAGTGGTAACCATAGTTCTCCACTGGCCAGATGCAAAATGAATGTGGGTTTTCATGTCCTTTCAATGAATGTGAGTTTCAAGGGCAGAGAAGTTTACTGCTCATGCTAAGTCTGTATTTACTGCAGAACTGTATTGTTTGTTTAGCAAATGGCTCAATGTTTGTGCTATTTTGTTTCAATTTCTGTAATGATTGTAGATGTAAATAAGAAAACAGTATGCACGCTGACAGGTTTGAAGAGTATTTATGGTAACTGAGGAGAAATAGCCAAGTAATGGAAGACTGGAGTGGCTGGGGAGGGGGTTGCTGCTGGAGTGGCAAGGGGGTTACAAACTATTCATTCAAGTAAAACAAAGCTCATCCCTGTCCATATTCAAATGCAACTTGGATCTAAGGATGGGTAATAGAAAATGTATTCCAGGATTTGCCCCTCATGCCACTAATGGATAGTGGAAGGTCCTAAATGCTGCATCCCTTACATGGGTCCCCTCAAATTATCTATGGAATGATCACAGTTATTCTCTCTAGGGATAATGTACAATTGTCAGCCATGGGATAGGTAAGACCAATGAGGAAATGTTAATTCAAGCACAAAAAGTAAATTGGCTAAACTTAAAATGTCCTCTAAGTGAACCTATGCTGTGGCAGTAAATAGTTTTAAAAATTGCCCTTTTTAGATCACTAAGTGCCCCTCTCACATTCCACCCCCCAAGTCTTCAACAGCTTTTGGCACCTATGTTACATTGTAAAATCAAATCTACATGAAAATAAGTTATTTTTTGGGAAGAAACATGCTTTGTGTAAAGGCAAAGGGCAGGTACAAGATCACTGTTAAATAATCATTCATACCGCTTACTGTGAGTGAGCATTGTATGTGCTTGATACCAACAAAATAAAGTGTATTACTGTTTAAATAAAATATATATGAATAATATGCCATTAATAGGTACATTGTATATCTGAATGCCTAAGGCTATTTCTGGGTAAGTTTTACCAAGTACTGTCAGAGGTAGATGAGACAGATGTAAGCATGCACAGTTATGTTCTATTTAACATGATGACTTATAGGTTCATAGGTTCATAGGTTGGTACTAGGCTATCAGCCCCTAGGGCCTATACAAGCCTAGCCATAACAATTCCCTGGCTATTTCTTCCCACATTATTTACTTTCCTGGACCCCTGTCTAGCAGGGCGACTGACGTGATCCCCGGGGTGAATTTTCTTTCTCCCATCCAATCGTCAAGGTTCCTCTTGAAGAGGTCCAAAGAGGCACTCTGCTTGGTTAACCATTGGAAAGGTATATGCCTTCACCTCAAGGTTGGAAATCACCACATGTTCAAAGTATACATACTAACTTTTCCTTATATTAGAGGTAAATACCCTGTATGTTTCACTGGGTAAATCAACAACTTTGTCACTCCAAATATATTATGACAATACCTCTGTGTGCCTGGAGGGTAATATACAGCAGAAAAATTCAGTACTGAGGTGCATAGAAATTGGTAATGGTAAAATAGCAGTTTTAGGCAAATTTCTTACTCATGTATCCTATTGAAAAGCTAATATCTCCACTTTCTTACTGCTAATGTTAATATATTGTAAGTGCTTATGCTATACAATTGCTCTTTTTACATTCTCTCAGTGTTCGTGATGTTTACATTCTGATGTGTGTTGATTTCTTTATACTTGTAACAATGTTCACATTCTGGAGTTTCTTAGTGATGCTTGTATTCTTTTTGTCTGCTGTATTCTTACACTGGACACTGGACTCCTTCAAACACTGGACCCCACCCAGTTTGAGTTCGTGAAGGGCTGATCTTGTCTCCTGAACCTGATTATCTTCTTTGAATCGGTCTCCAGAGTCATGGATTAGGGTAAGGTGGTCTACATAGCCTATCTGGACATCGCCAAGGCCTTTGACACCATTCCCCACTCTGGAATCATAGATAAATTTACTAAGCTGAGCTTTAATCCCTATCTCACTCGATGGGTTGCCAACTGGCTTACTGACAATACCCACACTGTAAATGTAGCTGACTCCAAATCCAGCCCCAGACAAGTGACAAGTGGAGTACCTCACGGTTCAGTCCTGGGACCACTCTTGTTTGGCATCTACTTCTCTGAAGTACGGGCCAATACTAAGGGACTCTGGCTAACAAAGTTCGCAGATGACTGAAAATTGGGAGCCATTATTGAATCTCCAAATGATGTGGATACTCTACAAAAGGGCCTTACAGAAACATATGCTTGTTGCCAGAGCCATGGGCTCAAGTTCAATGCCAAGAAATGTATAGTTATCCCCTTTGGGAAAAAACATGTACCCATGAATTACCACATAGGTGGCAGTACACTAAACACCAAAAGTGTGATAAGAGACTTAGGGACACAGGTGGACAGTGGTCTCATCTTCGATAACCACATCACCACAACAGTCAGGAAATGCTTCTATGTGCCACACCTCATCACTAAGGGCTTTTCATCCAGAAAAAAGGATGTCATTGCCCCACTGTACTCATCCCTCGTTAGACCCATTATAGAACACAACACCCCATTTGGTATGTACCTCTCAAGACATCTGCAACAACAGGAAAGGCCACAGACATATCTCACTAAAAGAATCACAGGTCTAAATCAGATGCCGTATGCTGACTGGCTTAAAAACTCCAGCAATACTCTGTCGCATATCATCTACTCAGAGGCGATCTCTGCTTAACATACAAGGCCATGTCAAATCCAGAGCTGCTGGACATGCTACACTTAAAGAAATCCCAATCCCTCAGAGCCACATGCTCCAGGGATCTAAACCTTGTCATCACAATAAATAAACATGCTGGAGGGATAGGTTACTGACCCATAGACTCCCAGGCTCTGGAATAGACTGCCCATACATGTCAAGCAGAGTGCCTATTTGGCCCTCTTCAAAAGGAACCTTGATGATTGAATGGAAGAAAGGAAATTCACCCCTGGGATAATGTCAGTTACCCTGCTAGACAGGGGTCCAGGGAAGTAAACAGTGCAGGAAGAAATAGCCAGGGAATTGTTATGGCTAGGCTTGTATAGGCCCTAGGGCTGAGAGCCTAGTACCAACCTATGAACCCATTTGTAACATTGTCTATAGTTTGATGCATGTTTTATTCATTTTTCATGCCTGTCTTTTTCATGGCTGAAAAGGGTCATCAGACCAGTTCATTTACCAAGTTAACAGAAGTAAGCAAACAATTAAATAAATAGGACCTGTACTTGGATTAAAAAGTGCAGGCGCATTTACTTTATAAATACAAACATTATGATATTAACAGACATTGCTATAGTTAAAACCTTAATAGCAACATTTTTAATCAGGTTTTATGGCCAATAGGCAAACAGCAGATAAGAACATAATGTTAGATTTTACAGCATACTACAAAAAATGAAATATTTACTTATTTTACTTTATTTTCTTTTATTTGTTAATCAGCTAAGTGGCCTGGCACCCAGAACCCTTTTAAGTCATCAATTAGTGCAAAAATGTTTAAAAAAGTAAAGTCACACAGATACAAAATGACAACCCTCCCCAAAAAAAAAAAACAGGTATATAAGTAATGACATATAGGTTGTTCATCAGGACCGATGACTGAGATCATTAACATCAACTGTATATACATGCTACATTTTACAATTAAGACAATGTCTCAATGCTGTTTATTAATGTCAAGAAAATGTAGACGTAAACAATATAGTTGTTACAATTAAAATTCTTAACCACATAAAATATTATTTTATTTGGAGTTTTGATTACTTATATTCTTTCCACCTGAAAAATGTTAGTGCCTTTTAGAAAACCTACAGACTGTCTCAGTTTATTTTAATTTTCCAAACTTTTATTTTGTTTTATATAAACATTATGATATTAACTTAAAAAATAATTCTAATCAAATAATAAATTTCATGATACAAACTTCTTGTTAATTTTATGAGACATTTGTTTTGTTGCCCCATTTTGCTGTCAGTGGCAATTACAGAATATACTTTACTTAGCAAACAGTTTGGCAAAACTGATCTTCTTCTCCTATCAGCTTTTCCCATTAGGGGTTGCCGCAGTGTAACAATGGTCTGCAGAATGATTATCAGTGAAGTTTTATGATCTGGAGTTAACAGCCCAGTGCCCCACCTTCCAAAACACACACACACACACACACACACACACACACACACACACACACACACACACACACACACACACACACACACACACCCCTAGGGCCAATTTAGAGTGTCCAATCCACCTGATATAGAATTCAAATAAACATGCTCTTGAGATTTGAGATGGTTTATGTGATTATATGAAAAGAAAATAAGGATAATTTTAGTTCAGAAAATATATCTAGAATTATATCATGGTTTCTGGTTCATCTTTCTTTCTCTTCTTATATATTTTTTTCCCTTGGAGTTAATTATCCACATAAATGAAATCTTTACTCAAATTCCCATTTGTTTTTCTATAATTACAGAGCACTCCCAATATGTTATATTGAAAACTTTTTTTTTGTTTATGTGCTGGAGAAAAGTTACTCTTGAGAAACAGTTTTCTCAGAAGTGGAGTGGGAATAATAATTATCCCCATGGATTGGATTTTAAGGAAAATAATATGTCATTTTATTAACACTCATGCTTTTTTTTCTTTTGCTCATGACCTTAAATTACATATATCTGTTAATTAAAAGTTTATATTTAATCTTAATAAACCGTTTTTTGTCTCTAAAACACGGAAATAAATGTATTATTGAATGTTAATGGCCTAAATAATCCTAAAATGAGGGTGAATATACAAAAATATTTAAAACTTAATAAATCTCACATTTTATTTATTGAGGAAACAAATTTTTCACAAGAGATAGATACTCAGTTTTGGAATTTTAGCAAGTATATAACTTTATCTCATTCTTCTTTTAAATCCAAAAAGAGGATTAGCAATTTTATGGGAAAATGAGAGTCAAATGCCTCAAATTTTATTAACACATGAAGATAGACAGAGCTTATTTACATTGATCACTATAAATATTCTGACAGAATTTGGACTTTCATAAATTTATACTGGTTTCCTGGAATGGTAGTCAAAATAGTAAAAAAAAAATCTAAATTTTATTAAAAACAATTATAAAGGCAACCTAATCCTAGGCAGATATTTTAATTGTATATTGCATGCTACTGAATCTAATTCAGGTAGAAAATTCAAATTTATCCCTATATCAAGTCTCTCAAACAATGGAAAGTTTTTTTTTGATATGAAAGACATATTTAACTTCAAAGATAAAAGTTCTTTAAAATTCACTCATTACTCGTTTAATTATGGTACCCAAACAAGAATTGATAATTTATTAATTTCTCAAAAATATCTCATCTAAAATAATTATTATTAATATAATTCCCTGTTCTTTTTCAGATCAGAATAAATTAAATTTAAAAATAGAAATACATTTTGAAAACCTAACTTTTATTAATAGAATTCCATCATATATTACCAAAATGAATGAATATAAAAAGTGGCTATTGTAAGATATAGATAGTTTTTTTTAATGAAACTCCTAACTCTAATTATACAATGGTTTGGGACTCATTCAAAGTGTATATTTATGAGAAAACAATTTCCTGGTAGAGATAAGAAAGTTAAAACCAATAACTATAATAAAATATTATCACACAAAACTGAATTAGCTTTAAAAAAACTCAAGATAGGATCCTATTCAAGATCTCCTAAACGTATAAGAAATATGACCAAAAGAATTAACCCCGGGATTCATGAAGCTTGTGCCAGGTGCAGGCATGGCGTAGGCGGTATAACGCCAAATATGGCCACTGAGCGATTCAGGTATGATCCAATTCCACGTGCACTACCAGCGTACACCATAGCTGTGCAGCCCTTGGTACAGGTATGCTAATCCCCCCATGCACAGTAATGCACCATGCAAATGAAGGTACATAGCGATTCATGAAGTGGTGCAGGTGTAACGTAAGCCCACAGAAATGTAAACCAAAAAAAAAAAAAATGTTTACATTTTGCCATACAGAACATCGGAACTATGAAAGCGGACCAGACTCATGTATTACAAAGTTAACATATGCAAATGGTTAAATATACAGCCAATGGCATAAGAAACGATGCACAACACCTAAAAAACACCATTTAATGTCATGTCCACATTAACGCAAAGTACAACCGCAGGTCATGTATGCGCAAACGGGAACACAAGGAAAATATACACAAATGTCATAAAATCGCAATGTAATACAAATCATGATTTCACCATAATACTCAATGGTATGCATGGTACACCACAACCAAGCTGCAAGGGTTGCTAAGGGTTTGGGACAGTGTTCGGCGCGGTAACTATGAATTAGTAGTCAATGCAATGCAAATGAGGCAAGTAATAGTAAATCGCAAACGTCCCACTGGACTAAGGATGTACCATACGGCGCAGCGCTACAACACCGAGGAGTGGTTTGGAGGTATACATGACATCAGCAGTGGGGTGTGCCACCATAGCTGTAAGCACATTGGAGCAATGCAAATCCAGCCTGCCCATTGCTAAGCAAAGCCGCAGGATAGGGGTGGGGATGTAGGTATAGCACCGTTTAGCTGAGAGCACATATGGTGCCCGAAAGTGCATGTGTACAAGGATGAAAACGTGCCTGAAACCCAGTAAGCGGACGCATGCACCATGCACCATAGCTCAAACAGGAAGGTTAGGGGAAAAAAATAAGGAAATGCCACAGTAGGGTAATTGGAGTACAACTGAGCAATTAACACCTATTAACTCACAGTGGTCAATCAACGGCAGCTAACAAGTCTGCTCGCAGCAACCTGCAGAACAGGATAGGGGAGGTGTCACATTGCAAAAAAAAAGAGAACAGTCAGAGCAGAGCAAAGCAAACCTGCAGTAGATCGGCCACAGAACACATGTCATAAGATAAGGTTTTGGAAAGTACAAATGAAAGCAGGCTGCTGGATGCATGCCAGAAAATGGGAGGGGAAATGTTAAGAAATGTTAAGGGAAGGGCAAGAGGTAATCCACGGCAGTCAAATGTAATTCAACACCAAAGGCACCACGATAGCAGTACCTGTGGTAAAACACATATGATACCCTGTAGCTCTGATGGTACATACACACCCTATGACATCATCAGTGTTCACAGCACAATAGTATAAAGTGTGAAGGCACCTCACACACACCTGTGTATTCCCAAACACTGCACCACTGGTGTAAACAGATGGGGAACTTTTACAATGTACATGTTGGGAGCTGCCATAGCTGTGATTCATCACCATGTGTTAGAGACTGAAGGTGTTGTGGAGGATGATGCTGACGACCACCGCAGGCTCCGGAGGAGAAGAAGAGTGTTCAGACCAAGGGTAACCTACCAGGGGCTACATGATATGGAGATAGTAGAGTGTTACAGGGTGGACAGGGATATCTTACAGCAAATAGTTGAGCTGTGCCGGCCACTCCTGAGATCCAGAAACAACGGAGGGGAATCCATCCCAGTGGACACGAAGGTATGTGTAAGTTTGCAAATACTAGCCACAGGTACCTTTCAAAGGCCAACTGGAGATATAATGGGGTTCTCACAGGCATCAGCATCTAGGGTACTACACCAGTTCCTGGATGCTATGTTACCACATGCCAATGAGCATATATACTTCCCCCAAACTCAGGAGGAGTTGGCCAGCAATATGCATCTCTTCCACCAGGTGGCACACTACCCGGAGGTACTGGGTGCGATAGACTGCATGCACATAGATATCAAGTCACCACCCGGTGAGCATGGTAGGCGCTACATAAACTGCAAGGGATACCACTCCATCAACTGCCAGGTCATGTGCAATGCCCAGAGCATTATTATGGATGTGTGTGCCGGCAGCCCTGGAAGCTACCATGGCTCCCACATCTGGCATGCCTCACAGCTGTATCAGATATTTGTCAGGGGGGACATCCCACATGGCCACCTTGTGGGGGATGCTGGCTATGCACTGGAGCCGTGGATGATGACTCCCATCAGAAATGCACACGCACCCATGCAAGAACGCCATAATGACGCACATGCACAAACCAGAATCATCATAGAGCATGTGTTTGGGATGCTGAAATCAGGGTTCCATTGCTTGGACATATCTGGTGTAGCCTTGCAGTACTCTCCAGGCACGTGTGCCGACATCTTCATAGTATGTGCCATGCTACATAATATGATCCTGCGGAAACAGCTGCAGCAGGGACATAATGGTGAAGGCCCTCACAGCCCACCACAATTGCCAAGGCCATCACAGGCACAGAGGGATTCAGACCATGAACACCCTGTGCCAGCCCCAGTAGGCAGATGGAGGTGTGCCCAATATGCCCATGCCTTGGCAAAGAGGGAACGTATAGCACATACACTGACAGTGTAGGCCCCTCCGGACTGACACACTTCTCCACCTGCATACACAGTAAACTGGATGGCACACACACACGACCACCTGTAAAGTGTAACGTATAGGTGGCCTGTGTGAATCCTACATAGGTAGCCCTCAACCATTGCACACACAACAGCTATTGGAACAAGGAATGTCAACACCTGAGCAGTACACGCACCTAACAGCATATTTTGATACTGTATGTATAGGTTCCTAGGTACATCGGTAGGTACATGCCCGATTGTCAGAGGCCATTCATCAACTGAGACAAACAGTGTCTGCTATCGCCACCACATCGATTAACCAACTGTCCCTCAGTGGAGCAGAGGCAATTGCGGGATCCATGTGTGTAATCACTGTTCCCCACACACTCTGCATGGCTTACCTGGTGTGTTAATGAGGGGCTCGATATAATGTAATCAGGGATGTAGTGGCAAAGCATGGGGAGTACCCATGACAGGTATCTGTCAACCCAGCATGCTCCACCTATGGTTGTGTGAAGGTGTAGCACATTATAGTGTGTGGCTCCTTGTGACATACATCACGAATGCTGGAGCACATCCATTAAACATCACTTGGACATATGATTAATAGGTCTCATCCATATGTAAACCCACTGACTTACACATTTGATTGCAGGATGGAGTAACAGCCGTAGTACAGTCCACATAAAAAACACCATAACACGTGTACAAATCCCAGATGCCCAAGTGGTAAATGCACTGACTGTCGTGCATGTTCCCGTTCCCACGTCCTGCAAGGGATGTTACGTAATTCTGAAGGCACGAATAATGGATGTTGGATGCAGGTCATCAGATCAGGTTTAGCACATGTCAGTGGGATTATGTGTTGGCAAGTGCTGGTAAGCGTCATTTAAACATGAATATACGGATATGCGTGAAACAGGGCTAAGCTTTTCTGAATATCACACAGATCACGGTCAGCGATGTCCAGAACAGGTGAAACTAGCATTATTCACCCCTGTACTAGTAGTGCCTGCTCTGAAGGGTAAAACGACCACTGCCAGGGGTAGAACGCACAATCATGTACACAATCACCTAACACTAAGCTACCCGAGATGTACCAATGGCACGTGTGTATGGTGACAGGTTAAAACACAAACGTGAGGAGTCCAGGAAACAGTATACACCGACATGTACACAACAAAAGGTGTGTTCTCCCTCTCACTCTCTGTGTTTGTGATTGCTGTAGTCTGTGTATGTGTGTGTTGAGGGTGCCGTGTGCATTTCTGTGGGACTGTAATGTGTGTGTGTATGTTTGCATCGTGTGTCTGTTAGTGCTAACTCGGAGGTAAATCATTATGGTAGGTGTGGTCATAGCTGGCCGTAGGTATACAGTTGCCACCTGTCCCACTTTAAGAGGGACAGCCCCTCCCTGGGCAGTTGTGTCCTGACAAAAAAAATATTAAAAAGGGCAAATGTCTGAGATTGTAGGACATAAGTATGTCCCATATATTATGTAATAGTTGCATTAAATAGTTATGCCTGTACCTAAAATACATAAATGTTACATGAAACATGATAAGTAGCTAAAGTGCTTCAAAAATAAGTATGTATTCAGGATAAAAGTATGTTCTATCCTGTGTACTGAACATGGGTATGTGTCGGCTTGGAAACACCAATGTGTGTCCTGCAAATGTCCCACTATGGCCATTTGAAAAGGTGGCAACGCATGCCAAAGAGGTTCAGTCACCAACACAACTGCAATGAGTGCAAATATCTGTGACAGAAATACACAAGACAGCTGTCATTTAGTAACATTCCCTTACATATTGATGTATTTCCGGAGGTATTGAAGTATCAACCTCACCTGCATGCTATATAGAAACCAATTAAGAATGGCCCAATGTATAAGCCCGTAACAACCATAGTTTCTCAGTCTACTAAATGATAGATCTTCAATTAGGGAAGGAGCCCACACACATATATGGAATATGTAGAAATGCAGTCCCCACAAACCTATATATGCTATGTACGGATCCAGGTTACTGCATCGACAACTGAGAAGACCGACATCCACTTCTCCGACATGAAAACACCGACACATGAAATAATCGAAACTGCAAATCACGGACATTTAACAGGTAAGGGGTTTAAATTTTGCTAATCATGCCTACCATGTTTTAGTAAGTGTGGCAGTGTTATGCATGTGTTACGATCATTGTATAACTTAGTCCTTATGGTAGGCATGATTAGCGAAATTTAAACCCCTTACCTGTTAAATGTCCGTGATTTGCAGTTTCGATTATTTCATGTGTCAGTGTTTTTGTGTCGGAGAAGTGGATATCGGTCTTCTCAGTTGTCGATGTAGTAACCTGGATCCACTATGTACACCCACCTACATCTTCCCCACATCTGAAACAATTGCAATACAGACTGTAATAACATCACAAACATCCACTCACTCAATTACATCTGCAGAACTGTTAACATACCTTGTGAGAGACACATCTGTAATGGCACCATGTGAAATCGCAGCTGTTGTATAATGGAACAGACGGCGATGTTCCAGGTTTTGTTTGCAGTAGTCCCTTATCAGACAGTTGAGATGACAGGTACACTCACATGTAGAACCACATACTCTAACCATCACACACAATCCACGGGGGACATGAATTAAAAATATCCTTGTCTCTCCAAATAGCAGTTGCAATTCCTCACAACAAAACACATACAGGCCGTCTCCCCGAAGGTAGGGCAAAAGGGCAACGCCCAAGTGGAGAATTCAATTATACCCCACATTTGCCACATAATTGGTGAATGGAGTAGCAGCACAGCAGATGAGCATGTAATAATTTACTCAGGAACACCAATTGGCAGCAGGATACCACATGTTACAGGTATTGACGTATATAGGGATGCCTTGCCATACATTCAAATCGTAAGCTCATACCATAGAACCATTTAAACAGTAAGGGTGTAAGAGAGATATTTTATGAAGACTCAGAAACAAGGTATGTAGAACACTCAGTATGTCAGTGTATGTAGAGACTATTTGTAGTAATTAAAGTGTACACAATGCATAAAGTGGGAAAAGGTATTATGTAGTGATGTCTTGTTGAGCATAGTAACGCTTGTAGAAATTGTGTGTCCTGCTGTGGGCCACAAGGTAAACATCTCATACACCACAAGGGATGCTACATGAGGGCTCTAAACACAATTCCACACCACCCGCAGTCAGTGGTAGGGTTTGTCCAACAAGTACATGCCATAGCAGGGGATAGTATATGTTGATATACTGTCACAGTAGGCATGTGTAAGGGCATATAATGAGAATAACATGCCTAGGGTTGTCCTGCTGTGCAAGTATGCTTTGCATTATGGGATAATGTTTAAAATATGTGTAATGTACAGTATTGTAGGTAGATAAGTCAGATATTTTACACAGCATAACTGTTATATCATGCAAACAAAGGGCATCGTCTATTGGCATGTAGAATACACAATAACAGGACATATGGCTTGTAGTCACGGGACACTGTAAAAGCATGATAGCTAACTGAAATGGAAGAGCTACTCAATTATCCATGCACAAAGGACATGTAATAGCTTCACAGGTTCATAGTGAGGTACTATGCTGTCTGGCCAAGTCCATGTGTAAGCCCAACGACAGTGCTTTCATCGGCAGCACCTCCCTAGGGTAGTGTCCTGTCTGTGAACAGCAGACCCATGTGTTACCTGCAACTGCATACAGTACAGCCACTACAGTGATCCCTGGCGTACATGTGTGCCTCCCATCCACCCATCAAGGTATCTCATGAAGAGTGCTAGTGAGTGTCCTTGCTTGATGTACATAGGAATCATGTTCCAAAGCATGGTGAGTGTCTGGTTCAGGAATGTATCCCTCAAGCACGTCCCTCTCATCATTGCATTTGTGCACATATCCATGAGCATGTTGCTCTCAGTGGCCTTTGCTTATGTTGCTTATGTGGAATATATCCATGAATATTGTTGTGGACATGGGCCCTGTATGTTCGGCAGAGGTCATCCTTGAGTATGTAGTATGCAAATGTGTACAGTCGTGGTGCCCATAGTTGTGCAGCATACGTCCTCCTTCGGAGGTCAATAATCCTCATGGTGTGTTAATGTTGTGGTATGTAAAGACATTGCTGTTCCGTAAGGTACACCCCAAAAGGGGTGTTGTACCCCTGAATGTGTCATACATCAGGAGTATAGAGGTACAATGGGTGCCTTTGTCCCAGCTACAAACCCATTACAGATAAGGGTGGCCACGTAGAAGGATATCCACACCACATTGGCAATATGGTTATCAAAGGAGTGGGTGCTATATACGTGTGTACTAAGATCCCATATAATGTCACATGTATATGGGGGACTACCACCTATGTGACAGTCAGTGGGTGATTGATGTAATCCAAAGGGGATGTCTATGCACCTTGTGTTATGCAGCTTGAGGCCATGTTATTGGCATCAGGTATCATCACAGTGACACCCATATGGAGGGTGTCTGTATCAGTTGGTGGATCAATCATGGCTCCTTGTTTGCAGTCATCTGGAAACCTATTCAGGGAAAGTCTCTCTGTGCTAGCCTGTACCTCAGGGAAGCATATACCAAACATGAGGGGCCCTATGACTGAGGACTGCGGTACGCCAAGTGTAACTGAATTACTGTAGGTACCACGGTGTGCTACCCTCATTGTGTGGGTCCTGTCCGTGAGACACTTTGCATAACATCCTGAGACGTAGGGGCCGATGTGCAGGTGGATGTGTATGTTGTCAATACCAGAATGGAGAATGGTGCTGAAAGCCAATGAGAGGACAATGTAGGCTGTGTCGACCCCCTTACCATCATCAACTACCCTGGTAACTGTATCAAAGGAGTCCACCAGGTGCAGGAGCCATGATCTTGCCCTAGCAAATCCAACTAGGGTGGCATCAAAGGTCTGGAGGCCACCAATGTCTCTGTGAATGACTTCCATGATGATGTGCCCCATAGCCTTGCAGAACAGTCCAGTCAGGCATATAGGGCAATAGTCCCTGTGGTTCATTGTGGTGCCATCTGTGTGGAGTGTGATGACTGTTGCTGTGCGCCATTCAGGGGCCACAATGTCTGATACAAGGCTATTACTGAATCTGGTTGCCAAGTGGGGAGCCATGTCATTCTGAGGTTTGTGTAAATCACAGCCTAGGATGTTGGATGGTCACATGGAGTCTGTGTTCCGGGCCTTAGAGAGTGCAGGTTGGAACTGCATATTTGTGACCACAGGGACTCTGCATTGTTCCTGTATGGATTTTGGCCCTGTAGGGAGTGAGAGGGTGTAAAGTTAGCATTGAACCTATTTGCCAGGATGTTGCCAATAGCAGTCGGTCTGTAATGTTCCTGCCTAACTGTTGTATGCAGATGTGGGTATTGCCATTGAGTACTGACATACCTCCATAATGCTTTGTGGTAGTCTTTGGAATGTGCTGTAGTAATGTTTACTTAGCTAGCTTTGGAGGATGTGATAAGGGATCCCAGATTCCTACTGAGGCTGACCAGTGAGCTACCCCACCCATGGGATTGTACTCCACTTTGCAACAGCCACCACCTTCTGTTGTACATTATGTGCATGGAACTGGACCCCCAGAGTGGGGTCCATTATCTGGTGGGTACCATCATGGCTCTGTTTGGGATAGCATGATCCATGCAGTCGTGTAAGTGCTAATGAAGTGCACCGGTGTATGTTTCAGCATTTGTAAGTGCATTGTCCATCTGCACGGGTGTCATGACATTTACTACCACTGTCATAAGATGTCTGAAGTAGAAATTGTAGAAATCTTCTACTGTGTATTCCGTGAAGGGTGTGGTGCTGGGATGTGGATAACAAGGGTGATTAGCATATGTTTGGAAACTACCAATGAGGGGATAACCCCAGATGTGGAACACCTGTCACATGTTGGTAATGTCCATGTCTAGAATATTGTATGTCTTGGTGGTGGTGTGTATGGGTTGATCCAGCAAAGTGGAGGTTATAAATCCCAGAAAGCATTGGCCTAATGTGTTGGTACATGAGTAGGCATCCCAGTTAAGTGTGGGGTAGTGTCAGTCTCACATCAGTAGTACCTGTCTGAACCCTACTGTCCAGTACACCAAGAGATGAGGGCTGGTAACCGTGGTGTATGTTGTTGAATCCGTATCAAGTTACAATGTGTATAGCAGTTCTGGCCACAGTTAGTTGCATGTGGATCACTTCTGATGCATTGTGCTAAGGAACCAGCCTGGAGGTGTGTACATCCTTGTGAAATATGGACACACTTCCATCGTGGGTGTTCCAGTCCTGGTTACATGACTGAAAGGTGTGGTCTGCGTGTCACCTGTCAGTGCAGGTGTGCTCTCCGGAGCCTAGAGGCAGGTCCCAGTCACTGCAGAGATATCAAAGTGGTCCATTATAAGGAGTGCATTGCCTGAGTGCATTAGAGATGAAGATGTCAAGCATTGAGTAACAGTACCCCAGGTTTTGCTTGCCTGTTCCTGTTCTGGTGGTGAATGTTATTGAAAACTGTCCAACACAGGCAGTATAGGAGCAGCAAGAGCCTTACATGTTATCTATACTCCCAGGGCTGACAGGTGCAGGTCATCTGTGCCAAATCATAATGTTTTGTTGACCATGTCATTCAAAGCAGACAGATACTGGATGCCTGTGGAATGACAGCAGAAGCATAGGCAACTGTTGAAGTGAAACATTCAGTCGTAGTACAGTGGTATCGGTCTGGATGAATGCAGAATGCTTCTCAGGGCTTGAGCGATACCTTCTGGGCTACAAGACCGGAAAGCTATTGCATGTCCCTGTACATGTAGTCCAGGAAGTTACATTTCAGGGCAGTCACACTAACTAACATGGAGAATGACAGTCAAATTGTACCTGGTGGGGTGTGGCATGGGTGCATAGGTTATGTTGCGGATCCTGTAACCCGACAGCCAGATGTAAGTGACTATCGCCGTGTGTAGCCTGCTGAGTGGGACATCAGTGTGACCGCCTACAGAGTCCGCTATGACCGGTGTGTTGGGTAGGTTATGAGACCCTATTGGCTGTAGTTGATGTGCACACATGAGTCTGTGGGCTATAAGTAATTGGTGTTGTGTTTGGTGATGGGGGCTGCCTCTGTTGCTTACATAGAGAGTATGGAGAGGTTCTGCAAATGTTGTAGTCATACTATGTGTGGCCTGTGGTGGTGGATATCTAGTGAGACTAAGTGATGAGTGGGGTGTATTGCAAATGTTAAACTTCCCCACATGAATGTCAGGTTCAGTCTGGGTTGATGAGAGCATTACCCCCAGCATGGCTACATATGTGCATCTCCCACAGGCTGTAGTGTCGTATGTTGGGAGGTAAGCATTGACTGTGTACATGAGACAATTGCTTTATTGCCTCATGTTTGCCATATTCATCATATAGACAGGCAATAACACTGGTAAGTGACACTTGGACATGCCTGTATATTCAACCATGCCTCCCAAGATATGTGAGTTACGTGTGTACAACAGCTGTTGTACTGTAAGCAAGCTGGAAATGTAAGCACAGACAGTGTACCTCTAAGAAATGAGTTGGAATGTGTGTTATAGTAATTAGTACCTCATGAAGTGCTTACAAGTTCTGAACAAGTGCTGAGCATGAATATGCAATACAGATAGGGTGTTGGATAATATAAACCCACTGCAACCCACAAGCAGGGATGCCAGTCATAATTGGATGCACTGCACTATTACCCTGCTGAGTATGGTCTGCATGTCTATGAACATTTATCAACGTTGATGTTAGCAGTAGAGATGTAGATGACAATACGAATGATTTCACACTGTATAGCATACCTGTGACAGGTCATAGGACATCACCCATACTGTGTTCCAGCTACACTGAGTATACTAGATGTAACTTCGTATGTCACAGGAGTGGTCTACCAGTGGCCTGTTGACAGAAGCAACACTACAAAAGGTGTCTGAGTGACATGTGCATATCACACAAGTGGCAGCTACAGTAAAACAGGGTTAATGTTTTGTACTCCCCCTAATTGTAGCCCATACCACCCAGACAAATGGGAGGCATCTGTGTATGTAAGGATGTGAATCGCCATGACCTAGGAGCAATAGCTGTCTCAGTGTTGTGGACAACATACAGAATGGACTTTGTGGGTGAGGTGCATGACATATGTGCACAATCTGACGGCTGATAATAGCATTGTCACCACTAGGTGAATAACCCTGTACCCATTAACTACCACCTAGGCAGTGGTCAACATTATGGACACTGTGTGTAAGGGATGGTGCTGTGGAGTTCACCTCCCTGAGCTGGTGACATCTTCAGGCCTATTAGGTAGTCATACGAGGCACCCATGTCATGACAGGGTGCCATCCATGAGCATGGGGATCATTGAACAGGCATACTCAGCACTCGGGTGACCAATATCAGATCACATGTCACCTTTCATGGGTATTGGCCATTGGTGGATGGGTGATACCAGCCTTCACAATCCTCACCTCCACTATGCAGCATGCTGGCTACCTTGCATAAAGACATGTGCTACACTGTGATGTTGGACATGCTACACGTACATATCTTGATCTAAAAGACATACGTCATGGACAGCCACCACCCTACTACAATGATCGCCACATGCTGGACAGATCCGTGTGCCATACATGTTACATACTCCTGCCATACCATGCAACCCTGTCCATCAAAGCTGCACATGTCATCTCTGTCAAACATGCTGCGATAACCACATGGTAGATGTATCATTAACTGTCTGGATCAGTAATGTGGCACTGATGCACCTGGCGGCGGCAAAATGGCTGTTGGATACAGCTAGAAAACCTTGCCCGTACATGCCATGGTTGATAATCATCCCCGCGAATAATGTCCGGCTAGCCATTGTCCCATGTGTATCACATGCGCAACACAGGTGATATGTGGCAAGATGTTGAACTGCTGTACAGTGCCGTGTAGATGTAGATGTATATTGCAAAACACATGCATGTAATGGTTTCCATGTGCATGTGTGCATTGTCACTGCTCATGTCCGTTAAGGCAGTGTATGTGTTGATATGTGACATATACACAGCATCAAGGTCAATAGCATTATTGTGGACACATCCAGACATGTGCTGATAGGTAAGAACACCAGTACAGGCAAACAGACATGCCCATATCAAGACAGCATTCACATTGAGTATGAGCAATGTAATGAGGTGACACACATATATCGTGATAATATCCAATGCACAATGGGTGTTACATGTGTGTGACACAAACATGCCAGTCATGTCAGTGTCATGATGATTTGCAAATATAACTGTTCATATGTACTAGATTTAATACAAATGCATGTGCAGCTGTATCTCTGTACATCACTGTGATGCTGTGACCTGTCTCCGTCATTATGTCTTCCAGATAATGCATCATTCACACCTGCCAGCGTATAGCCACCAGGAGGAGGATGCCCTCATCCCGTACCTCCATGACAACTATGAGGTGTTGTTCAGCCATGTGCCACAACATGCCCAGCAGCATGACGATCTGTAGCAGAAACTACGCAGGAGGGTTAATGATGTGGGTGGCCATAACCGCACCTACCAGCAGGTGCGCAGACACTGCAAGGACCTGATACAACATGCAAAACAGCATGCCAATGCAATCGCCAGGGAACAAGGTGGAACAGGTGTTGGGCCACCAACCCAGCCCCCACTCACACACACCAAGGAGCTACTGGCCAGCCTGGGGACACCCTCAGAACAGCATCCACAAACAGTAGCTGCCATCGTGAAGGCGGGTGTCTCCCAACCATTGAGCCTGGAGTTGCCTGATAAGTCACTAATGCACATATGACTATTATATCCCATTTAGTTGCATGTGTCACTGTACAATATGTAATGTAACATCATATGCAAGGTATGTTTACACACATGCTGCATACTATAGTTTTCTACCCTGTGTATGCACACATGTGCATACTATATGCTATTGTACAGGCGAATGTGTTAACATGCACAGTGCACCCTTTACCTGTCATACAGTCATGGATAATGTTCAAACCGCTGTGTCACCCCTATACAGGTATCTCTGGCATGCCGCACAGACATCAGTCCATTGCAGGTGAGACAATTATCAGTATCAGGCATGTTAATGCATATATCTATTCGCCATGTGGCCAGTTAACACATGTATACATAATGTATGGTCCAGTCATGATATACAGGTCGCATCTGTCATCAAGTACACTGGCTACCCATGTGCAATATATATAGACTGAATGAAACACCAATATGAAACCACAGTATCTGTCATTGCTAGATGTGTGGACATACAATGGTGGAGGTGTTGTTCAATGTAGGCATATGTACTATACATTGGAACAACAAATGTGTGGTATGCAAACAGTACCACACAGTGAGATGGGATGTGGGCAGCCCACAGGATTCACCATTGTGTAATATGCCCCTGCAATGGGTGCACACATTGTGATGTGCCATCTGACAAGTCCCAGACATGTAGTGTTCTGGCTGGAATATTGTCTCACTATCCCATAATACATACCCCACATACCAAACATACAACCCTTTGTCTGCATAACCCTGTGGACAGTGAAGTATCTGACATTTATGGTGTATGTCATATGGGACAACACAGACATGTGAGATAGACGGCCATCACAAACATTTGGCCAACACATGTTCACACATGGCCATGGAGGATGGCCAGAGACATGTAGCCACACAGTAGATGTGATGTGTATACACCCTGTTGCACATTGTCCACACATGTTCCAACTATAGCCTTTGGTGAATGGTTATATAGTTGATGTGGAACACTGGACATCCTAAAAGCCTGTGCACAGCTTGTGGAGGTGTCACTTAATTCAACCAGATAAGATGTGTTGAACATCATGACTGAGTCATAGCATGACAGTAGTCACCTGTACAGCTTCCACAGACATAGACACCACATCAGGCCACAGATTCCATGCATTTCACTTGCTGCTGTTGGACATCATTGTCAGCCGTGCACATCGTGTGTGTGGTACATAAATGTCATGTGGGGCATGGAGTATTGACAAGTCTGCCATGTGTAGACATGGTTACCAGGCAGCTAAGACATGTTAGTAGTTGTGCAGGGGTGTCATACGTAGGTCTTCCAGTGACCTGTCACATGACACAGCATGGTTTAGTCTGTATACACCTCAGTGACGTGAGTCACAATCCATAGTAGTTATGTCATGTGTTTGCACGCAATCATGGCTGTGCACTGTGTGTGTATTAGACACTGTAGGCATGGTTACCAGGCAGCTAAGACATGTTTGTAGTTGTGCAGGGGTGTCATACGTAGGTCTTCCAGTGACCTGTCACATGACACAGCATGGTTTAGTCTGTATACACCTCAGCGATGTGAGTCACAATCCATAGTAGTTATGTCATGTGTTTGCACGCAGTCATGGCTATGCACTGTGTGTGTGTATTACACACTGTATAGCAATATAGGCGCCTCATGATGCCATGAAATGGCACAGTGTCTGTACTTCACACTGTATAGCAATGTAGATGCCTCATACTACCCTTCAATGCTCATGCAAATCTGCTAAAAGTGCTTTCTATCTGTAGGGCATACAGACAATGTGATACCCATTACACCACTGTAGATGTGTCAGGACACCATTGTGTCAGACATGTATGCATATCAATGCACACGTCCGCAGATTACATGTCATACTACATGTCAAGGTCACATCAGCCATGTGTACTGTTAACATGTGCTGGTCCACATGGTGTATCACAGGGATGCATGCTTACTACCATGATTGTGTGAACTGTATGGCTTCTGATATGACACCTGCTTGCTGTTGTGTGCAACCCAGGGATGTATGCTAACTACCACTATTAATGACTGAGCTGCATGCAGTCTGCTGTATCACATGCATGCTGCATGCCATCTGTCAAATCACATGCATGGTGAGTCAGTGAGTCAGTGAGTCTGTGTGTGTCTGTGTGTGTCTATTGTAATGTAGAGTCTTTCTTTGCATTCACAGCTGATGTAGGTGTGTTACCCTCCTGTGGTCCATCTGATGTTAGTGTCCCCACAGATACTAGCAGTGATTAACATATGCATGAGGTACAGGCAGGGTTGTCAGGGGCAGAATCTGTGCCAATGGTTGCCATCCCAGCTATGTTACCCTCTTCCCCACACACAGTACTCATGACAACACATACCCCATCACCAGTGGTCATAGAGGAAGGACAGTCAGCATGTGTTAGCTTGGAACAGGAATGTGTGGTGGCTACAGAAGGTGTGTCTACACACCATGGTTTTAGTGTAATGACTGCAGATGTGCCACACAGGCATGTGGCCAGTGCTGCTTGTAGGAGGACCTCTGGCAGACATGCACCTGTAGGACAGAGTGCAGCAGCTGGTGTCACCAGACGCATGTTCCAGTCTGTAATGGTGGCACAAGCACATGCTGAATGGCAGAACACAGAAGGGCAGAGGCTTCAGAGGGCTGCTATCCGTTCTTTAAACAACAACATCCAGGCATTGGCAAATGCTCAACAGCAGATCGCTAATGTTCTGGACAGGTGATTGGGTGACATGGTTGGAATCCTTGACCATGGCATGGCAATGCACGAGTGTGAGCTGTCTGTGCTGGAACATCTGGTAGGAGTGAGGCTAAGGCCACGTGGACGTAGGCCAGCTACACCACCTGGTGCACATCTACGTGAACGAGCCACCTCACATGCCCGCTCCCACAGTGCCGGTAGCAGTAGCAGTGCAGCTGGTGCTGTGCTGTCCACACCAGGACACAGCAGACCACATGGATGTGGGCCTGGACGTTCCCAGCAGGGACACGGTTCCAGTGGACATGTGTCATCGGACAGTAGCCAATCTGTACGTCTGCCTGATAGTGCCCGCACAACCCCTGGCAGGCACAGGTCATGTGGCCGTGGCCAGACACAGTGAGCTGTACATCCTGGTCTGTACAATCTGGAGCTGTCAATAATACCCCTGTGTACGCTGGACACATGGCAGAGCTGTGTGCACACACACACGCACACAGCAGAAACATCTGTAGGGCACCACAACACCCACATGCATAATGAACACACATTTCCAATCAGATCACCGGCCCTAACCCACACATATGATGTCAGCAACTAGTGCAGCCTATGCCCCTGGCAAACATTATCACCCTGTGCATATGATGATGCCTGTGCTGCATCCCTGTCATCCACACCATTGGTGCAGGGACATGCTCATATGGTCTGATGCACAGGGTGAACAGAATAGTGAGTAGTGTATATTACATTTGTTGTGTACTTTTGACATGCACCAGACATACCACGTAGTACAGGTTTAGAATGCATTGTTATATGTTCACAGTATGTGTCATGGTAACAACAGTAACATCATGTTCATAATGATGCTCTGCTTCCCTCCTTAAGGTCTAATTGCATGTGCCATTACGTTACAGTGTTTGCAGCTAGAGTGCATTGTTGTATGTTCACAGTTTGTGTCTTGGTAACAACAGTAACCACATGTTGGTAATGATGCCCTGCTTCCCTCCTTAAGGTCTACTTGCATGTGCCAATAAGTAGCAGTGTTTGCAGTTTCCCATGTGTAAATGTGGAGTACTCTCAGGCATGTACGTCAATACCAGCATGCTATAGGTAGCCTCAACTTCACTGTTAGAAAGGCTACCATTCCACAGATGTCCACACATCTACTGATCCAGAAGCATGTGAGCTGTTTAATAGGCTACAGTGGCTAGAGACGTGACATCCATACCGGGTCACATCACAGGTATGGTGACATGGGCGGGGGGTTTATACAGCGGTCTGGCTGATGTCAATGTTAGAGGCCAGTTGATAGCATGAGGCCTCACTGTGCAGCAGTAATACACTGTCACATTGCAGGATGAGAACACACACAGACATACACAGAAATGCACAGTAACATGACCACACTCATGGGGTCAAAAACACTATAACGCACACTTGATAGTGTTGAGGTGGGAACCTCTGCCTATGTAGTAATCACCTTGACAGTACTGTGCACCCACATGACGTGACACAGAGAATGAACATATACAGGTAGCCAGTAAGGCCGAGACTGATGGCATCAACAGGGTAGTAGACTGCATCACCATGATGCGTTTGGGATCCTGTCTGTTCTGTATGGTAGCATACACCCTCACTCCATGCACCAGACAGCCATACATACATACACACACACACACACACACACACACACACACACACACACACACACACACACACACACACACTGTGGAGTCCACAAATGTCATTCGCATACAGATAGCTGACATGTGTGTGATACACACACCACCCCTGCCTACATCTTGCCTTCTACACTGCAGTATATACAGATCTCTACAACAGTGTACAGGGGTGTATAACAAGTGGGATGTATTCCCCACCATACGTGGCATATATGGTCACACACGCAAACACACATGGCAGTACTGTGAATCATACACCTGCTATATGATGATACATCTGACAGACATGCAGCTGTATTGGCCGCATTATGTGTACCAACGCTACCTTTGGCAATTGTGCTGCTATATGCACATGGGAAGACGTAAGTGTTACAGGTGTCAAGTGATGTAAAGTCAGTAACACCCTGACTGCTGTGTAGGTTGTATGTCTTCACCTTCAAGTAACAGTAACATAGTGTACTTTTGCACATGTAATGGTAGGATGGTTTGTGACACACCTGTGAGCTGTCTTCAGCAAACATCTATCTGCAAAGGTGGACCATCACTTTATGTACACACATCCATCCATACCTGATGTACAGCCTACTGTACTGTCAGTATTTCACCATATACAGGTGTCAGTGATGGGGCTGCATTGCAACTGCATGTTGTAGTTAGACACAGATGAATGACATACATCAGCTACTGCACATGCATGGTAGCTGCATGCACACCACTACATGTACATGTGTGTTGGTCCTACATTCCTGTCATGTAGCCATGTTCATATGCATTGCAATTGGTGGACATGTGTGATGACATACATGACACATGGACTGTTGTATGATATGTTGGTTGTCATGGGTAACTAGTACAGAGGGAATGTTACCTCAGTCAACATTGTTACCTTATGTACTGTTAGCATTCAACAGCCATGGACCTACTTTCCATGTGCATGCGTGTGATTGCTGTAGCCACTTGTCTGCACAGAGGACAGCAAAAGCTTTGCTATGTACATATGTGTTTTGTGTGTGTGGGCCATGTACATATCCACTGCGATTACATGTATGTCATATCCAAACATGAGTGTTTTCTGGTGTACAGCAACAGTCATCTGTTACAGTTGTGTAAGAACCAGGGCCCCTGTTATGTGTACAGCCTACCTGGTTATGAACTGTGGTATCATTGCATTACATACCACATGATGGAACCCTGTCAGTACATGTGTAGCTTGCACAGTTGCTGTAGACCCATGTACAGTCCACTGGTCATGAGTAACATGGTGGTGTAGTAATGTATGGATGTGTGTTTCTGGTCCAAGGACATGGTGATGTCTGAGGGCTACATAGCAGATTGCGGCATTTACTACTATGATCTGCACCTGAGACATCTGTGATGGCTCTTGAGTGTGTACTGGTCAGTACATGTGAGTGGCCTTCATGTACGTGGGGACAGTAACACCTAGAGTGGTCTGTGACGGTCTTATGGCCCACATGTCAGTATCTGAGGTATACGGTGGTAGTGTTATTGTGTACAACTGTGCCATATGCCAGGTGTTCCTCACTGCAGGGATGTCCGTATTCCCCATTGTTGGATCTGGATTGTCAGGTGTGATCACAAACGCTACACAGCTAGCACTGATGACCGGTGTCAGATGTGTGTAGTGCAGCATTCTTGCTAACAACGTTCACTATTGACACAATGTGCCCTTCTGTGTTTAGAATCTGTGTGCATACAAGACAGCCCTTCACTACTTCTAAGTGTGTGAGCATGCCCAGTACACTGTTGTGTAGATGGACACACAGTACATTCCAAACTGTGCCCTTCCGTGTTTAGAATCTGTGTGCATACAAGACAGCCCTTCACTACTACTAAGTGTGTGAGCATGCCCAGTATGCCGTTGTGTAGATGGACACACAGTACATTCTAAACTGTGCCCTTCCGTGTTTAGAATCCATGTGCATACAAGACAGCCCTTTGCTACTACTAAGTGTGTGAGCATGCCCAGTACGCCGTTGTGTAGATGGACACACAGTACATTCCAAACGGACGTGTGCTACTAAGTGTGTGAGCATGCCCAGTGAAACCTTGTGTCGGTTATGTGCCTCTGTGTATGGTTATGACCACTGAAATCCTGTAGAGTGATAGTGGCCATCCAGGCAGCAGATGTCCATACCCCACGTCAGGATGGATTCCTGCATTGAACACACTGGAACTGTCTTGAAGGGTGTACTGTCTGTGGTGTGTGTCGTATCCATGTGGTGTTGTAATAGTGCTCCGTAGATAGGCAGTTGTCCCGCTGACACCACTGCCGTGTGCTTGTCTACGTCTATCTTGGGACAGTAATATGCTTTGAGACTGCTCCCTCTCCATACATTCCCTAGCGACGTATTTGCCTTTGCTGATGATGTTATCCACCTAGAAGTATGCCTCTGGGAGTGCTGTGTTCCAGTAATCTCGGTAGCGCGATCTGTAACTGCGTAATGCTGTAGTGTGATAAGGTAGTTAGGTGTATGTTTGACTCCAGGCCCTGCCGTGTGTGTGTGTGTGTGTGTGTGTGTGTGTGTGTGTGTGTGTGTGTGTGTGTGTGTGCGTGTGTGTACGTGTATGTGTGTGCGTGTGTGTGTGTGTGTTTCCAGCTGCCTGGTGACAGAGTAATGCTTTTAGATGGCTCCCTCTCCATACATTCCCTATCAGTGTCTTTGCCTTTGCTGATGATGTCATCCACCTAGAAGTATGCCTCTGGGAGTGCGGTGATACTGAAACATGGTAGCGCGTTCTGTTACTGCATAATGCTGTAGTGTGGTAGACTAGAGAGGTAGGTGCTGGATTCCACAGCATGGCAGGTATGTGTGTTTGGCAGTTATACCCTATGTGATATCTGTGGGTGGCTACCTGCGGGATGTGTTCATTGTGTTTTGTTGCTGACCTGTATAGTGTCCACAGCCCGCATATTCTGCCAAGACACTGGGTCATCAACACATACATTCGCCAACAGGTCTGGTGAGTAAATGTCAGCAGCCCTACTCTTACCCTTAATACAGTCTGACCCCTTGTGATGCAACAAGACACACATTCCTTGATAGTAACAACACAACATGATGCAGGTGGCACATGTCATTTCTAATGCTTTGCTGTCATGTGGTCCGCTGTTATGATATAAATGCAATAGCTACATATGTATGTTCATGTATATGTGTGTATGTATATCAATGTATATATGTATACAAATAATATATATGATATATGTAGATATAGAGAGATAGACATAGATATAAACATATATGTCTGGGGACATCAGCACTATTGAATGTTTGTGCCGGATGATCTGTATGTGATAACCTGGGATGCATGTATATCTGTCATGGTGTAGTGGTAATGCACATTGTCTGTTGTTTGCAGGGTCCCGGGTTGTAGTCATGTAGACACCGGTTATTTTGTTGCTGGGAAGACCATGGGACATCGAATATGGTGATAGTAAGGCACCTGTTACCAGTTGTGTATGGATCTGAGCGACACTAAGCAGTGGTTATTAATTTGGAGGTTCGGTATAGGTCATATAACTATTCATTAGAAGACTATACTATGCAGATGAGGTTGACAATAGAGTATCCCATTTATCCCCAGAGTGTGATGCAGATACCTGGAATGTATGTGTGTAGTTAGCCAGGTGCAGGGCTCGAATATAGTTGACAGCATGGAAGGGGGGGGTCAGGCATACTGTATGTACATTGCAGAACTGTGCCTTGGGAGTGCTCCTGCCTTAGCACTCCTAAGCTAGGGGTGTGTCTATACTAGCCTGGTGACATTGGGAGGGACAACAGCAATGGTGGGGTTGTCAGGGTGTACAGGCTGCACAAAAGGGTGATGATCAGCACAATCAGCAGATGAAATGGCCAGCCCGCACCTGAACAGTATGGTGATGTGAGCAAGCATCATACACACAGGTTTCTTCCGCACTCTACACCACCGGTGTATACCTGCGGGGACATTTCATGACACAGTCCAACCAAATGAGAAGGGCTGCAGCAGGCAACATAGACCAACATGTGCAGGAGGCTGAGGGCAGTGAGGATGTGTATGCTGCTGAACATCCCTTACTGGGGTGACATATGACTTTATAGACCCAGGGTGACTTACCAGGGGCTACATGAGCTGGGGATGGTGGACCACTATGGGGTGGACAGAGACCTCCTACAGCAGCTTGTTGACCTGTGCCTGCCACACCTGACACATCAAACAGACCATGGGAAACCCATCACAGTGGATACCACGGTATGTGTTGGCCTGGGTATACTAGCCACAGGTACCTCAAACAGCACAACTGGGGATATCATGGGGATCTCACAGGCATCTGCATCCAGAGTATTGCACCAGTTCACAGACTCCATGTCAACACATGCTAGTGAGCATGTACATGTCCTCAACACATGTGATTAGTAGACCAGCAATATGCATCTCTTCAACCACATGGATGACTACCCTGGGGTAATGGGTGCTATAGCCTGCACACACATACACATCAAAGCACCACCTGGTGAGCGGGTTAGGGCCTACAGTCACTGCAGGGGCATACCTTCCAACAGCTAGGCCATATGCAATGGCCAGGGCATTAGATTGAATGTGTGTGCTGTCTGCCCTGGAAGCTATGATGATTCCAATATATGGCTTCTGACACAGCTGTACCACACCTTTGCCAATATGGACATCCCCTACAGTGTCCTAGTGGGGGATGCTGGGTAACCACTGGTGTCATGGCTGATGACACCCAGCAGCAATGCACACACACCAAAACACTCACACCATAATGAGGTGGATGCACAGGCAGGACATGTAATTGAGCATGTGCCTGGGATGCTCAGTTCACGGTTCTGGTATCTAGACACATCCGGTGGAGCCCTGCAGTATTCACTAGCTACATGCACATAATTTGTTATGGTATTTGCTATGCTACACATTCTGATCCTGCAGTAACAGTTGCTGCAGGAATAGCATGGGGCAGGGCCACATGGCCCAACACCACTGCCAAGGCCTGTACAGGCACAGTGTGACTTGGCGAAGGAACTACTTGAGCAGGGCCCAGTCGGCGAAAGGCCGTGCACAGTATGACCTGCCCTTGGCAAAGAGGCAACACAAGGCATATGCACTGACACAGTAGGTACCCACGGATGTCCCATCTCTGACCGGCACACAGTACAATGGATGCCAAACATGACACTACCTGTGCTCGGCCATGTATAGGATGTGCAATGTGTGCATCCAACATAGGCAGCCCTCCAGCACTGTCCTCAGGTCCAGAACACCCCCAGGGTATGTCTACTGACCTAAAAATTGGCAGTTGTATTAGAATGTGTATTTACCCATTGCTATGGTATGTATGTAAGCATACAAGAGACTTTGGTGGCCGACTGTTAGGGCAGCAGACAGTACATGTTCATAGTGGCACCATGACATCTAGCACATACGGGGAGGGGTCACAATGGTAGCCAGTAGTACACAGGGTGTCCTAACCCACTGCAGATTATGGGATGAACATCATGTGTGTCCATACAGCCCACACACGTTCCATGCAGCTGGACAGGTGTGGACCAATACAGACAAATGATATACAATGGCCTATGGATATGCCCAGTGAATGACCCCAACCCTCAAAGACACACACAGACTATAGCAGGCCAGGCAGTTTGATGTAGGTTGTGAAAGCTAGGACGTCCAACACCACTGTGCTGGTATTTAATGCTGGGATCTGACGTACACTGGTATCCCTCCAACCGACAATTTAGGTAGGTCCACACACTGACATGGAGTACCTGGCATACCAGTACAGTAGCGGCAGATGTGTACAACTGTCAGCTGTGTCCCCCATCCAACCTACACATGTGAGAGTCATATGCTCCACCCACGGTGCTGTGTAAGATTGAGGATACGGTTGGATGTCCCTCCACGCTATGCAGACATGTAGCAACTGTCAATGCCACATGACCATTAGCTACCCTGCAGACAAAGCATGACACCTGTCTCTGTAGAACAGAGGGGTCGGCAAAACAGTACTGACTATCTGGGCATGTGACACATGAGATACAGTTGTCCATACTTGGCATGCTCACACACATGACGGTATGATGGTAATGTCAGTCGACAACATGCGTAACGGTCATACTGGGCTTGTTCACACACACTGACACACATGACGGCCAGGCATGCATACACCAGTGGTCCGGACATATCTTTCAGTACATTGCTATACTGTTGGATGACTGCACTGCATGGTGTGTGTGTGGTCTATTGTCTGTACATATGCCATTGTCTATTGTTAAGTCACATGAGCTATGTGCTGTGTGCAGGGTACTGCTACCAACACGTGAATAAGGTGGTTCTTTGTTTGCGGACAGACCAACGCCTTTGGATATGGACTGGGTAAAGCACATTCCGGTAGGTGGGAGCAGTTGTGCGTGGGTTTGCACAGTGTTAAGCACTGCTGATTTTTGGTTGCAGCACCTTTTACCCATTTAAACTCCACATTTCTTTGACAGTGCACTACTGGCATACTGGTAGACAAACGCGCTAACAGCCACTCGCTCACCAACATTTCTGCTTACATTTGTCACTCACGCTGGGTGTGTGTGATCCCTTATGATGCGTATTACATCGGACTACATGACTACACTATCGGGTATGTCTAACCATTTGGCGACGGCAGGCGTTTGACTGTACGGACTCGGCGACCTGTCCAGTGACGTAATCATATTATATGTGTGTTCCTCATACGATCTGCTCCAATCTGCCTGATACATGGGAACCAATACTCTGCAATGTTGACATGTGAATATGATTTTGTTAATGCAGCTGTCCGGTGAGTCATGCTACCGCATACCTACTGTACGTTTTCCACCTTTCAGATTGCATGACGGGAGACTGTAGGAATAACACCTTTCCCACTTTGCATGGGACAGTCCCTCATTAGGCATATGTCATGTGACAATACTCTAACCATTGCAACTGTTCTGATTAGGGGACATTCTCATATTCTACGTGTCTGTAGTGGTTGCTTGTTACAGGTCTTGTATACCTGACACATCGATATGTTATATGTAGTAGCATAAGCAACTTAACTGCTGCTAGACTACGCTTTGGTTTGTGCTGATATGTATATTGCTGTACTATGCATGGCTATAGGTATGTTCTGCCCTGGTACGTCTGACATTTCTACAGAGTAGGTCCCACTTTGGCCATTCAGAATTGAGGCGGCCCTATAGATCCTATATGTAGAGCTATCACATGTGTCAAGGCAACACATACCCACAGCCAGTTGTAAACTGACTACTTCCATGGTTTGCATACGTTAAGGTTATTCTTGTAGCATTATAATTGCTAATACTGTTTCCTATTACATGTAGCTGTTTCTGATACAAAAAATCAATTTCTGACACCACTACACACAATGTATGGCCTCCTTTCCTGAACTCACAGACCATGTGCCATAACATTCATTTTGCAGGACACAACTACACAGATGGGTGTGTCACTCAAAGGTGTACGGGTGTGGAACCTCATCTATTATGCTATCATCTACCTGAGGTGGTCATCAAATTATGCACATTCCATCACTAGCAGAACTCACATACCAATGGGGGAGAATGAACACTGTATCAGGAACACTGCATAACACCCTGAGGGACACATTTAGATGATTGGTTCTATTAACCAGACACATTGACAGTCACAGAGCATATGTATTCATTCACATTTGTCGAGGTACATGCCGTTTACGACTCATACACGTCATCTATCATTACCTGTATTCCACCACCTGTCCACCTAATATCACTAGTTCTGGAAGTACAGCAACAAGTAGGCTAGGACTCCTTGCTCCAGCAAGAATGAAAATATTATTCCAATTCTGACCCAAAAAAGTGGCGAGACAAGTTCTTAACGCAAAATTTATTAGTATAGCGTTTTCGCCATGTACACTGACACAGCTTCTTCAGAGTGAAAAACAAACAAGATTTACTCTAAGTCAGTTTTTAAATTCATTGCAAAGGAAGTGATGTCATAACCATTAGTACTTATGTAAATACATTTAAAACCAAATTTTTAAACTCTAAAATCTAGACACATCATTAAAATAATGGAAGAACATCATTTTAATGGATTATGAATATATATTCAAAGCCACATGTGCTCAAAAAATTGAAGAATGTGTTCTACAAAGAAAGTCTACTATTCTTAAGAATACTATAATAAAAACAATAAAACAGCATTCTAATGAAATATAATACAATGCAACTGGGAACTAAGTAAATATATGGGGAAAGCATTGTGCAAGAATTACAAATATATTAAAGGACTCATAGTTAAAATTTACTATGTAAGTACAGGATTGATTAATAAACACCTAAGGTGAAAGCAAAATACAACGGTTATCTTAAGTAGCTTCTCAGTTTCAATACTGAGGAAATATTACAATTTTCGTTTAAGGCTGGATAGTTAAATGCATCTGTCCTAAGTTGCTACTGAAGTTCACAAAGTTCAAGAAACAATGGAATAGGACCCCCCCCTAATATTACCTTGTATTTGGTCTATTGCCATGAATGAAAAACTGTGGCCTGGTTGATTGATAATATGCCTAGCAAGTGCGTTGCTGTCATTTTTATTCTTGATCGCATATAGATGTTCATACATGCGATCACGGAATCTACGATCGGTCTTGCCGATGTAGAAAGATGGGCAGCAATCGCAAAAGGCCACGTAAACAATGGATTTACTTTCACAGTTTAATGGGACTCTGATAGTATATTTTTTTCGCATTATAGTAGCGTCTGTCCTGATCTAACTTTGTGACATCTATTACAGAAGCCACATGGAGACATACCCACTTTCCTATTAAAGGGTGTTTTAGGAGAAGCCCTTTGTAATAACTCCTTGAGGTTATTATTTCTTTTAAACACAAAACTAGGAAATAAACCAAATTTATCAATGAGTGTTGAATTGCTTGAAATAAAATCCCAATTCTTACGTATAATAGTCATGATTGCTTTTGAGTCTAAGCTGAAAGTCATGATATAACTAGCGGATGGGTCAAAAAAAGTACTCTGGATTGGTGTTTCAACCAGTGTGACATTTGCATTGATGGTATCATTCGGATTGTTAAAACAAGGAGAGAGGGGCATTACATGATTATTCCTACTTAAGATAGCTTTAAAAAAACCATTAGTTCTCTTTGTATTCACTTCTAAAATAAGTTCATGAATCAAGTGGGTAGGGTAACCTCTATTAGAGAACATCTCAAGCAAAAAATCACATTCTTTGTGAAAATCATCCAAGGTACTGCACATCTTTGCCGCCCTCACTAACTGGCCCTTAATTATGGCTCTTTTCTGTTTAAAGGGGTGATGGCTCGTAAAATGTAAAAAAGAATTGCAATACGTTGGCTTTCTATAAATATTTGAGATGTAAGCATGGTTCTGGGCATCTTTGGTCAATTTGATATCCAGATAGTCAATTTCTGAACTAGAAAATTTATACGTGAATTTTAAAAATTCAGTAGTAGTATTAATAGAATTAACAAAGGCGTCGGCTTCAAGGAGGTCACCCCTGAAAAGTAAAAATATGTCAGGGGTGACCTCCTTGAAGCCGACACCAAAGATGCCCAGAACCATGCTTACATCTCAAATATTTATAGAAAGCCAACGTATTGCAATTCCTTTTTACATTTTACGAGCCATCACCCCTTTAAACAGAAAAGAGCCATAATTAAGGGCCAGTTAGTGAGGGCGGCAAAGATGTGCAGTACCTTGGATAATTTTCACAAAGAATGTGATTTTTTGCTTGAGATGTTCTCTAATAGAGGTTACCCTACCCACTTGATTCATGAACTTATTTTAGAAGTGAATACAAAGAGAACTAATGTTTTTTTTAAAGCTATCTTAAGTAGGAATAATCATGTAATGCCCCTCTCTCCTTGTTTTAACAATCCAAATGATACCATCAATGCAAATGTCACACTGGTTGAAACACCAATCCAGAGTACTTTTTTTGACCCATCCGCTAGTTATATCATGACTTTCAGCTTAGACTCGAAAGCAATCATGACTATTATACGTAAGAATTGGGATTTTATTTCAAGCAATTCAACACTCATTGATAAATTTGGTTTATTTCCTAGTTTTGTGTTTAAAAGAAATAATAACCTCAAGGAGTTATTACAAAGGGCTTCTCCTAAAACACCCTTTAATAGGAAAGTGGGTATGTCTCCATGTGGCTTCTGTAATAGATGTCACAAAGTTAGATCAGGACAGACGTTTACTATACGTAACAAAAAATATACTATCAGAGTCCCATTAAACTGTGAAAGTAAATCCATTGTTTACGTGGCCTTTTGCGATTGCTGCCCATCTTTCTACATCGGCAAGACCGATCATAGACTCCGTGATCGCATGTATGAACATCTATATGCGATCAAGAATAAAAATGACAGCAACGCACTTGCTAGGCATATTATCAATCAACCAGGCCACAGTTTTTCATTCATGGCAATAGACCAAATACAAGGTAATATTAGGGGGGGTCCTATTCCATTGTTTCTTGAACTTTGTGAACTTCAGTGGCAACTTAGGACAGATGCATTTAACTATCCAGCCTTAAACGAAAATTGTAATATTTCCTCAGTATTGAAACTGAGAAGCTACTTAAGATAACCGTTGTATTTTGCTTTCACCTCAGGTGTTTATTAATCAATCCTGTACTTACATAGTAAATTTTAACTATGAGTCCTTTAATATATTTGTAATTCTTGCACAATGCTTTCCCCATATATTTACTTAGTTCCCAGTTGCATTGTATTATATTTCATTAGAATGCTGTTTTATTGTTTTTATTATAGTATTCTTAAGAATAGTAGACTTTCTTTGTAGAACACATTCTTCAATTTTTTGAGCACATGTGGCTTTGAATATATATTCATAATCCATTAAAATGATGTTCTTCCGTTATTTTAATGATGTGTCTAGATTTTAGAGTTTAAAAATTTGGTTTTAAATGTATTTACATAAGTACTAATGGTTATGACATCACTTCCTTTGCAATGAATTTAAAAACTGACTTAGAGTAAATCTTGTTTGTTTTTCACTCTGAAGAAGCTGTGTCAGTGTACATGGCGAAAACGCTATACTAATAAATTTTGCGTTAAGAACTTGTCTCGCCACTTTTTTGGATCAGAATTGGAATAATATTTTCATTCTTGCTGGAGCAAGGAGTCCTAGCCTACTTGTTGCTGTTCATCTGTTTTTATCACTTTGTGACTTTACTAGTTCTGGAAGTGTTTATTTGGACTTTGTTACATTCTGATTCATAACTATGGACGCCCATGCTAATCGGGTACACGGCACTGATTTGGTCTCTATGTATTCCCCCGATGGTTTACAGAATATCCGGTAGATGTGCTCTTCAGGTTTGGGACGTATAGGCATCTGCTATGCCCACATAAGAATATTAATGACTTCCACTGGGTGGGCCTACTACATCTCTGCCAACCAGCACCTGCACACTTAAGACCATTATTGCATACCCATGGTCCATCTACGTGGCACCCCTCTACAGCACTCATGACATATACTTACTGTGAGCGCAGCTGGGGTATGAGCATACCCCTACACATTGCCCACTCTCCCCGTCTCGGGACACATGTCATACGTTTTGTCAACCCATGTATTATCACACTTGCACAACCTACTTTTCCATGTACACCTACATCCTGCTCGCATCGATGACAACAGGTTGACACACACTCACTTTTTGGGGTCCCGCAAGGGACACCGTTATCCATGTTTAAAGTGTAGACCTTGCAGATGTCTCCCACTGCTACTTTCCTGCCGGTGTTTTTGACAGCAGCAGTGTAGTAATCTTTATTGCCTGTCTGTATGTCTGACCGGCCTAGCTGGGCAGTGTGGGGGGTACAACATTTATTTATTGGTCCTCCCAGTCACATATGACCGGGCTGTATATATGTTTCCCCAGGTTATGTACATGTGTATATCTGTAATGACATATTTGTTTTGTCTGTATATGTATAGATCAATACCTGTTGTTTGTGTGTGTATGTATATATATATATATATATATATATATATATATATATATATATATATATATATATATATATATATATATATCTATATATATACGTTTTTATCTGTATATACATCTGTGTGTCCGTTAACCTATACATTTCCCGGACATAGACACTTACACATGCATATTGGGTTTTATCTCTGCTTCAACAGCATACTATTGCCTCAGTCATTATGACACCGACACTTCACTCCGGTGAACTTGTGATCAGTATACTGCACGTTATACAGTGGACAGATGTCACATGTTTTTCATGTCTGGGGTGCCGCTAAGTGTGATGTGATAGTGTCATTCGACCTGTTATTCCTCCTACTGTGTTTGTTTCTGTGCACATTCATATTATTAATGTTAATAGAATGAGTGTTTGTGTTACTGAGATTGTACGTCAACATATTGATGTCTGCATGTAGTTGTGTCTTTCTGCTTTTCCCGGTTTGGGGTTGTCACAGCAGAACTCCGTTCCTCTCATGGGTGGCGTTTAGGTTTTACGTGCCGGGCTTCCACCCCTGATGCACAACGTCTGACAACGATACGCCCATTCACGCATTTCTCCACACAGACGACGCTCTATCTGGGAATCGCACCTACGTACTAGCTGACCTCCACGGGCCGCTCCATTGCAACTGGCGCAACATACCCTAGCACTCCTGGGTCCATAATCGCATATCCATAGTTTCTCCAGCACACCCGTGTTGAGTTTCCACTCATACCAGCCATTATACACCTGTTATCACAGCCATGACACACCTTTACACATTGCCTTCTCCAGAGCGTTGGGGCCATACACACATTTTGTACTGCCTCATGTATTCACAGGCTCACCATCCATTCATATTTGCACATACGTGCCTTTCCTGGTGTTATGGATTATGAACAATTTGCAGGTTACAAGTGTAGGTGGTCGCAACATGTACTACATTCCGTCTGTTTACAATGTTGATGTAGCACTTCAATGATGTTATGGCCACTGGTATAACCCTGCCTCTGGTGTGAATAGCGGTGCTCTACTCACACTTGTGCAGCTTTATCTGACATACGCTGCGAGCACTTTATAATTCCTTACTTGCTCTAGATTCCCTTCACAACCCTTATGTTTGCTTTCGTCTTTCTGCATTCCTTACATATATATATATATATATATATATATATATATATATATATATATATATATATGTAGATATATAATTGCATATTTCTGTTATGTCTGTGGATATTTATCTATACACACATCTCTCTCTCTCTCTCTCTCTATATATATATATATATATATATATATATATATATATATATATATATATATATATATATATATATAAGTTACAGCTGTACAAGACAACATACATTTGCTATGCTACAAGCTGCGTACACCCACGCAGGTGCACTTGCATCTACTTAATCTGAGTTACATATATTTACTGGCACTTCTTTGGGATTACATGTGCCTTATTCCTTATGAAAGTACCACTTTGATTGATGGAATCTGGTTAACGGCCCCATGCGAGACACGCGGTCACCTTTACATGTATAAATGTTGGCTTTACAGCACAGAGGCATTCATTACACAATTAATATCTGCTATAGTCGTACTTGAACTGGGAATGCCTTTATGTTAGGCGGATGTTCTAACCACAACACTATTGTTGTTCTGCCTCATTTATATGTATACCCATGGTTCATAGCTACTCTGACATATGCCTCACCGCTTCCCTTACACAGCAGACTTCCATTCTGCTGCTGGGAAAACCACAGTACTACAGTTCTAACATTCTCTGTTTCCTACTGCTCTGGACCCGTGCTGCATGTATACTCACTCCAAGGATATTCAGAACTCCTACGCTTATAGTCCTCGCACATACGTGTGTTTGATTTTCAGGGTGTTCATGGGCTGGTCTGGGTTTAGGCTCATGTGACTGGTGACTATAACTGCCCTGGCACTGTTCAAATATCAGACGTCGCACATGGACAGAGTTAGTCCAGATTTTAACATTCTACCTGTGTTTACAGACACAGGTGTTTGGGCTCCTCTGACCACATTATTAGGTTGGCGCTACATAATTTGGGGGGGGGGGAGTGGTTCCACTACATAATACAAGGTGGGGGTGGGTTTCCACGTGTTTCCCTTTACATTTGACTATTTCATTCATTTATAGATACAATGAATATTATTCTGGACATCAGTTATAAATTCACTACAGGTATGCAATAGTCTTGTCACAGATGTGACAGTTGGTTGGTGTACATATGTGTATGGACCTCTATGATACTTGCGGACTAGTCTCTACAGGGACAAGACTATGACAACTCAGGGACAATCATGGACACTTCTACCATATTAGTACTATTAACTTGGAACTTGTTGACAGATTCATATTACTACTAATTTTCTGCAGTTAAATGCATCTATTACTCTTCATTGTTGTAAGTAGTCATTCTCATTCAACACGTTTCCTCCAAAGGTCACTGGCTTTGTGAGTGATTAAGATGCTGGCCAGTTATTGTGAGAATGTTCTGACCATTGGTAGGGTTGACATTGTCATATGTACAGGTTGGGATATTTTCTGGGGACACCAGATTGTTTAGGCCAACACATACCCACGGTCAGTGCAGGTTTAGAACATTAATTTGTTTCCTAGCTGTGAGCCTATACCTTTAGCACTTTAGTTGTTAGCCTGTTCCTTGTACGAATTATGTTTTTTCTATCCTGACATGACCGCTTTAGCCAACTGTTACATGCAGTATGGTACATAGTTATTTCCTACAATCACAGGACATTTGGCATTGTATCATTGTTGGTCAGGTCACACCTACCCACACAGTAACTGTCCCTCACACAGTGGATCAGGGGGTATCCTGTTTATGTCAGTGCCTTCATCACCCTTTTTCCATGTGCCACTATGCGAATGTGTGCAATATATTCTCTCGATTATTCGTGTCGGGACACGTGCATCACGGGCAGGTGTTTGATCCTGGGTAGTAGGTTCTGCATGACCATCTAGGGCTGGACAATCTCGTGCACCACTACTGCACATTCCAACTTGTGTCCAGATGTCTACAGGACTGGACATCATGTCTTGATACCCATTCTAATGTTTACACACGTTACTTATCCCATGAGGGATATCCAAAAATTTAACAAGACCGATACCGACCATTCTTCTAGCGTTACGAAAATGTGCTGGGGGTTTTACATGCAAGGGATACATAGTTTGCATTCCTGAAACTGCCTAGGGTGACACTACCTACTACATATGTGTAGTGGTAACTATGTGTAGATGTGGCTGCGCCAAACTAGTAGGCCAAGTATGGCTGGATTTGGTGGACATTCAGGTATGGGGGCAGGTTGTGTGCTGTGGAGGGGATGCTGGGTAGTCCATTATGCATCCAGGTGTGTTGCATTTGATTTGGCCAGTTCCATCAGGACCAATCTGTGGGTATGTGCCGTTGACATTTCTGTACATTTGTATCGCACATTTTAATATTCATATGTTTGTGGGATTGTGTTCTACAGTATGGCCTGCCTGGTTGTATTGCAGATGTCTATACATGTTCTTCATGTTTCTTTCTGCTTTACCCGCTGCTCCCTCATACACCTCCAGTTCACCTATTATGCATACGACAGTCTCTCCTTTGAGGATTATACCATTACCCACCCCCCATACACACATATTCCTGACACTCCATCCATCACTGCTTTGGTTGATGGCTCTTGACACGGTCAAGGTAACACATTGCATACCCTACATATGTCAGGTACCTGTATGGTTGTGTGGACTACCCTGGCATGTTTCACCTTCCACATGCTATACCTCACACACATAGGTACACTCTCATACTTAACTTTCATGGCATGGTTGGTACACCCGGGTAATACCCGTTCAACTGTGACACATCCTGACAAGTACAGCTTGGACTGCAGATGTGCAGATTTTGGCCGACTGTTCTGATCATTGGTAGGATGCTACCTTTTCCTATGTCCAGGATGGGATATATTTTGACACATATCCGATTGTACTGGACAACATGTACCCGCAGTCAATGCTACGGATAATACTGTTCCTTTAAGCCTAGATGTTGCATTATTGTTGTAGCAGTTTATATGCTCCTTCTGTTTCGTTTACATGCTTATTCTATTTCCTGTCACATACGGTATGTTAAATATGGACATACCTATTGTATGTGACTATTACATGCATTGTGGGATATAATTCTGTCATACGGTCACTAGATATTTAAATTTATCGTGTTTTTTGTTATGGACACATCTGCCCAGCTGTGTACTCTGCCTCACAATATGGGTCAGCTGGTGACCCTGACCATTGGGCTGGACGTACCTATTGGCAGCGTGCTAACATGCTGCATTTCACTTCCACTTGGTATAACTATCTACACTGCACTGGACTACGGGCACACAGTTTTCAATGTCATTTGTTCGAGGGATAGGGACCCATTATTCCCTACTGTGTATTTGTGTTTGCTTCTTCATTTTGTGTTCGCAGGAACTGTCTTGAATGCTTTGCATACATTTCATTATCCACGGACACTGACAGATGTGATTACTATTGCTTGCAAATTGTTATATGCAAGCATTTTAGGTTGCACTTCGACAGTTGACATTTCCACTCCTCCGTGCGGCACTTTGACACGCCCTATGCACTCGCACTCCTTTCCTGTGCACATGGCTGTGGCGGCAGCATGCCTTCATTAATATGCATTTGGTGCTACTGTGCAATCTTCACATCACACGGTCGGTGCAAGCCTAACACCGGCCTTCCACTGAGCTTTATGAATCCTGCGGTATGTTTTAAGCAAGCAATGATATTATTAAAGAAATTAAAAATCCCACTACAAATAAATTAAATCCAGATATTGGTGATATCTTAGACAATTTCAAAAATCACTTTTCACTCTTAAATAAATCAGATATGAATAGAGAATAAAAATGTATTAGATAATATTGATTCCACTTTAATAAAAAACTCTCCTTTATGGAAAAATAATTTATTAAAACCTATTCCTCTACAAGAAATTATTCAAAAAATAAAAGATATCAAATCTAATACATCCCCTGGAAATGATGGAATAATACTTGAATTGCATAAATTATTCCCCAAAAGATTATAGTTATTTTACAAAATGTTTTTTTTCAAAAGTACAAATATAGATCAAATCCCACCTTCATGGAAATACTCACTAATTATTCCAATTTTAAAAGAAGGTAAAGATCCTCAAGAATGTTCTTCTTATTAACTTATTTCTTACTTAATGTAGATTACAAATTATTCATCTCAATCTTAGCTGATAATATGAAAAAATACCAACAATAATTAGTTTAGCTCAACTGAGATTTATTTATGGAAGATAAACTTTTGATAATATTAAAAAGTTAATTACACTGATAGCTGTGATGAATAATATGGACATTGAACATTTTGTTTATTAGTCTAGATACTGAAAAAGCATTTGACTCTATACACTGGGATTACCTTTTTAAATTATTACAATTGTTTGATTTCCCTCCTAATTTCATTAAACTGCTAAAGAATATCTATAATAGTGATAAAGCATATGTAAAATTTGGTTCATATACTTATTTCATAAACTTAGCTAAAGAAACTAAACAATGTTTTTCCTTCTGTCCCTTATTTAATTTAGCTAATAAAATATTTGCAACCCTTATTAATTCAAATAATAAAATCCTCAGTCTAGAATTTAGCAAAGACTATCCCTGGGATTCAGTAAGGTTCCTTGCAGTAATAGCTTATTCCTGCATGGAAATGACCATTTAAGAGCAGCACGGCAGCGTGCCATGCATAGTTATGAAGGCGCACTGCCTCTACACCTAAACAGACAAGGAGCATGAATGAGTGCAGGGGGTGTGTCTAAGAGCAGAGCTCTCACAATATACATGCCCCTGCACTCAAGAATTGCCATTTAGCAATTACAATGAGAGAGAATGCTCATAGGGGGTTGCATACCTCTCAACTGTACAGATCTTTGCAGAATGTCCAGATATTTTGCTCATACTTTTGGCCTGTGCCTCATTTGTACTGGAAAATCACTGGGATGATCTCAGGACTGAAGTTGTTAAATAATGGCATACATTTGAGTTTCAGACTCCAATTCCTTCATAAAAGTTCTATTAAAACAAATCTTGCTACTCTAGCAACTTACTTAAGTTTATAAGAACAATATTTAAAATATGTCCCTAGTTCTACCTCATTTTGTCAATCTTTGTCCAGATATTTTGCATGAAGACGTTGAGAGATATGGGGGGGTTGCTAGGATGTCTGCCAAATGTGCAGATGTATGTAGAAATCCACAGCAATAAGTGAAACCTGTCCCTTCCTAGAGAAAATAGCACTAGAATTTTTTTTTATCAAATAGATTAAATTTAACCATAGCTGTGCAGTTTTGCCAATTGCTTAGCTACACATACTGTAGCTTAAATAGCACACGAAGATAAATAGCAAGGTACATTCAATTGAAGCAGTACTGCAATAGTGTAGTGGTCAGACCGTTTGCTTTGTGAGCAGTCATTCCCCATTCAATTTTCACTATAGTAAATTCCATTTTCCATGTGAAAGCAATTTATGAAAATGTTTTTGCTGTATAACCTACTAAATAACATATATTTGTGATCTGGAGTACTACATTAAGTGAAGATGTGAGGTGTCATTTTAATAATGTGGTAAAATCCACAGATAAACACAAGTGCCCCATACAGTATATGTAGAGATGAATCAGGGATACTAAACAAAGTTATAATGTGTAATGAATGATAAATCCATGCCATACAGCAAATAGTGTAAATATGTATAAAGTGTCCAAATCTACCACTTTCCCAAGACCAGTGTTGCATTTCTTTCTTAATTAGTGTGAGGGTAAGTGGAAGTAAGCAATTTTAAGCAGTAGTAAGCAGGTTTAATCCTGTATGCACAGTGGTTAGCAATGCTCTCACAGGTTAAGCAATTTTGAAGCTAATTCTCTGTAAGCATATTTAATCATTGCTTACCATCGCGCAAACTCTTGCAAACCGACTTACAACTGCTTAAAAGTGCCTTAATCATTCTGTATCCAACAGCCCTTGTTCTGCCCAACAACAAAATAAACAGCCCTTGTGGGTCTTGAACCCAGAACCCTGTACATTATAGTCACAGCTGTAAAACAGTAAGCCATCACAGCTGTACACAAAATTAAGGTATACCCAAACATAGCAAAATCACAATTTACATGTGAAAGGAATCTATAAACAGTTTTATGTTGTATAACCTACTACATAATATATATATATATATATATATATATATATATATATATATATATATATATATATATATATATATATTATATATATATAAACTGGAGTACTGCATTGAGTCCAGATGTGAGGTGTCATTGTCACAAAGTGGTGGAATCCCCCAATAAACACAAGTACTCCATACAGTGTACGTACACATGAATCACAGATACTAAACAAATATATAACATGTAATAAAAGAGAAATCAATGCCAAACGGCAAATAGTGTGCAAATTTAAAAATAAGCAATGCTAAGCATTGCACACCTCTGCTTACTAGGTGTAAGCAATGCATAGCCCAGCTAAATTGATTTGCCCATTGGTATACCCCTTTAAGCAATGCCATCCTCAGGTAAGCAGGTTTGCACATAGCTTAGCCTTTTCAAAACCGTCCAATCACGGCAAAGTGCAGGAAATCAGCCCTATTTAAACCCCACAGGTGGGAATACATCTCATAACTGGTTGCAGCTTCCTCTTGTAGGCACAATGGCTGGTGTCAGAGAAGGATTGCCCTTCCGATTGCACCGCTGGAGCATCCAGGAGTTCAAGATCATGGCAGGACTCTTAGTAAAAGACCATGAAGAGAGACTGCTGCAGGGCCAGTACTAGGGTTCCCAATATAAAGTGGAATCCTGGGACCATCTCAACAATGACCTCACCAGTGCCAATGACATCCCTTAAACTGGTGAACAGATCAGGCATCACTATGTTGACCAGAAACAGAGGAAGAGGTATCTTTTGGATCAGTGGATCCAATAAGCTAGGCAGGGTGATGTCCCAGCAGTAAGTACTCATTCTACTACCTGTTTAATAATTTCCAGCTCATGTATATTATGGATACGTATGGCTAAATATTCCTCTTATGTCTTTGACAGCGGCAGCAGAGCAGGCTGTGAATCAGGAAGCCCATGCATGTAGGCTGCAGAAGCTGCATCGTTAGGCAGGTTAGTAATAATCTTGCATGTACTGTCATAATAAATAAATTTAAAAGTAGTAAAAAATTAATTGCCAGTATAAAACCTATACTGTTTATGGTATGTACTGAATAAACCAGACAATATGGCAGGAAGAGTCCATTATATGTTGTATGTAAATAAAAGGGTAACAGCCTGGCAATAAAGGTCTAACTCCTGGACTGCTTGTATTTACTCTGATATCATATGGTAATGTAGTGTTGCATTATCTTAATAGTACTGTTGTAGTAAGTACTGTTGCACACACTGTGCTGTATAAATAAAATGTGTAGGAATGTCTGTATATGACTGTTGTAATCACAAGGTCACATTGTACAACTGAGGGAGACTTAGACAGAAAACATTGAAAAGATGCACAACAAAATCCAAATAGCACTCTCAACTGAGATGTAAACTGTTGTATTTTAGCACACACAGCCATGGTACAAATCCTGGGAGTGGTAGTAAGCTGTATGCAGAATCATACCCCTCAACTGTACAGATTTTGTCAGAAAGTTCAGATAAATAGCTTATATTTCCTGCCTGTCACCCTTTCCCCCTGGCAAATCAATGGAATTATCCCAGAAGTTTAGGCAGCAAATAATGACATACAACTGATTGTCAGACCTGTCACTCTAGCAAATCACCAAAATGGTATGAGAGTAATATGCAAAGTATGTCCCATCTCTACCCCCATGTTGTGAAGCTATGGCCAGAGTGTGTGCAGTAACAGTGAGATGTATGTACATAATAATAATGTGGAATATGGTAATATGTGTGGCAACATTCATGTACTGTTAACAAACATTCCCTCCACAGGTCTGTCAGATAAGAAAAATGTGCCTATAAATAAAAGATTGATATCCTGTACTGGGACTGTTTACTCTGGTATTGTATGGCATTGTTAGTGTTGCAGTTGCTCAGAATAATAAGGTATTACTCATCACTGTCACCCACACTGTACTACATAATACAACTGTCTAGGAAATCCTTTATATGAGTGTTGTAATTACAAGGTCAGAATGTAAAACCACAGGAGAATTATAGACAGAAATCAGACAAGAGATACACAGCAATACTTGTATAATACATTCAGCTGTGATGAACAGTGTCTTATTTCTAGCAGACACACTCATGATTCAAATCCTGGGAGTGGTAGTAAGCTGTATGCAGGATCATACCCCACAAATGTGCAGAAATGTCCAAAATGTCCAGTTATATGGCCCATATCTGCTGGCTGTTACCCTGCCCCCTGGCATATCAGTGTGCCAATGTCTGACATGTAGGCAGCATGTCATGTCATATAACTGACTGTCAGACCTGTACATATTTGGAAAATGTCAAATAAAACAAACCTGTCATTGTGCAACTCATTAAAGTTTTAAGAGGGCAATAGTGGAAATGTGTCCTGGTTCACCTGCATCTGGTGAACACATGCCCAGAGTGTGTGCAAAAAGTGATGGACAGGTATGTGCATAACATCAACCTGGAATCTGGGAGTATGTGTATAAACAGTCAGATAGTGTTAACAAACAATACCTCCACAGGTATACCAAGTAAGAGGTGTATACTACAGGTAAAACCAGTTCATGTATGTAGTTGTCGACAGCCATACCACTGTCCAAACTAAGGCACTAGGGTAGTGTACTAATACTTGTAAGGTACAGATCACAGCACTGACTAGGAAAGTAATGCAAACTACAGAAATATACTAGTTGTTAATTGACATCTTTCTCCCCCCACCATGTCTACAACACTAAACTAAATTTGCAACTCAGTTTGTATGTGCTGACTTAACTCTAATGTTTGGACATATGTCCTATTGTTTGATAATTATTTAAATCTGTTTCTATGCATGTGCTATGTTGAAATACTCCCACATTAGTGGCATGCTGCCATCAATGTACCTGCAAGTTGTTGTGATGACCACTGTGGTCCCATATATGCATGTTTTCTGTTTGCTATGCAACTGTTCCATATCTGGTATTTGGGTTAATGGGAATATCTATGCATGCTGTTATACATAATCCTAAAATGTGTTGACTATTAATAACCCACATATGTTGATAAAACTTAAACACCACAGCAAGTATGGGAAGGCGGGTCCTGGCGGACCCACCTGCCCCACCTCAGCTGTCCATGGCACCGGGCACCAGCACATCTGGGGCCAAATCCTGGTCCTCCTTGTCCATTGGTTCTACATAGACAGGAACCTGTCACCCGTCACCAGGTCCAGGTTGTGGTGCATAGCGAGCTCCGCAAGGAGGTCAGAGATCTGATACACCAGCATGAGGGCCATGTGTCACAGCTAGAGGGTCAGGCTAGCTCTCCTACCCAGCCCCCAACACAGCCACCTTTGGGGCTGTGAAGGTACAGTGGTGAATGCCCATGGGTGGGGACCTCAGTCTCACTGTTTCCACTAGAGGGCTCATGGGCATCCAGTTTCCCAACACCCCCTCCCCATCAAGGTGCTTACCCCCCACATGTGTCATATACCACCCCTGTATGTCTTGTTTGTCTTGTCTGTTAAACTACCCAGCCTACCTCCCCAAATATACCTACTATCCCTCCCCATCATCCCACTCTCACCTGAAAAAAAGGGACTATGTTCCCAAAAAAAAAAAATCTTGCCCCATACATAGCTGTCCATTTTGCACACATGTCCACTGGACACCTGCAATCTGGTCTGATTGGCTTAACAACATATTATTGTTGTCCTCTCCCTTCTGTCAGGGGTATGAGTGTCCAAATCTATCTCCAAATTCAGAGTATATGTGCAGCTGTTGCTGTAGAAGAAATGAGTAGCTATGGACCTTCCGTAAATCCTTCCTGCACATCCCTAGCTATTTTCCCCTACTGTCTTTCTCTCTTTGTGCCCCCTTTTCACCACTTTCCTATCAACCTTTTTTCATTTCTTTTAAAGAAAGTAGCGCGGGAGTAAGAGGGAGTAAGAAGTAGTAAGCAGGTTTAAGCCTGTTTGCACGGGGTTAAGCAGTGCCTACACAGGTTAAGCAAATGAGAAGCTACATCAGTATAAGAAACTGTAACCAGAAGTTAGCAGTGTTTACCTTCACGCAAACCTGCTTACAGCTGCTTAGAAGTGCCTTAATTACTCTGTATCCCATGGCCCATGTTCTGCCCAGCAACAAAACAGACAGCCTCTGCAAGTCTTGAACTCAAGACCCTGCACACCATAGTCAAAGTGATTTACCACTAAGCCATGTGAGATAAATGCAGCCCTAATGTTTTTACAAACATATAATTCAGCACAGGCATTCAACAGTACAGGAAATGTATTTAAACATGTAGATGCATGTGTGTGTGTATATATTATATCTAAGTATATATTTATATATATATATATATATATATATATATATATATATACACATATACATATGCATACATCTATAGATATATATATATATATATATATATATATATATATATATATATATATATATATATATATCTATATATCTATATGTCTCTCTCTCTCTCTCTCTCTCTCTCTCTATATATATATATATATATATATATATATATATATATACACACACACACATATATATGGAAAATGTAATATGTGCTCTTTGATTACAGTAGAACAAACTTTTATACATCTAGTTCTAGATTTTAAGTTTGAACCACGTTTTGCAGCTACTTGTGAAGATATGAATTTAGCATACTTGGCTAACTGTCAAGGATGTCAGGCATTTTACATAGGTATGACGACAAGACGTCTAAAGGAAAGAATTTATAACCATCTTTACGATATAAAGAAATCTGATAAAAAAAACACACTGGCTAAGCATGTTATAACTCATCCAGGACACACATTTAACTTTAGAATATTACAAATAATACCACCTAGTAAGAGGAAAGGTGATATATTTAATGAATTAGAGAAAAAAGAATTAAACTGGATACTGAGACTAAAGGCACATTATTTTCCTGATCTTAATCAATATGTCAGTATTAGATCGTCTTTAAAGGGACGTAATCTTAAATGAGAGAATTCACCCTTCCTAGACATCTTATATAACAAAAGATGAGATGGGGAGATACTTATACAATAACAATCATTTTTTCTCACGTGTTATTTGATAGTTTTTCTTTTAAGGTATATGATGAATTTTATTTATTTAATTATTTATTCATTGGTCTATTTATTTTTTACACAGATTATGAAATATGTTTATACTTTATGTAGATACAGCATACATATGTGTGTTTTTTTGAGATATTCATCACTGAAAGAATTATGTATATGCTATTTCATTCATATACATACCCTATAGTGCTAATTATAAGTATAGATCCAGTTAGACAGTGGTATAATGTAGGTTGTATCTCCATGGTTACCACCATAAAAATGTTGGTTTAGCTTCTGTTTTCATCAGGATTGATCACAGTTTTTTGTGAGTATGAATTGATATAAGGCATTGATTGTGACTTCTAGACCCTATTATATATATATATATGTATAAAATTTTATACACATTTTTTATGTTTATATATATTTGTTGTGTTTTAAACAAAAGGGTCTAAAATGTTTACAATAATATATACATTTTGGATAAGTAGTAAAAACATTTTGATATAGAGACAGTTTTTTTACTACTATATCTGAATAAAAGTAACTGAAGCTGAGATCTTCAGAATGTGTAGTTATACACACAGCTAAAGCTCATAGTGATTTTAATGAATACTTAATTGATTGATTGATTACTTAACCACTTGATTATTCAATAATTCCAGAGCTTTAGGGTATATAAAAAGGCTTGGAGTTTTATTATGTTATTAGATCTGATGAAGCGTGCCTTGGGTACGCGAAAGCGCTCATCTCTTCAATAAATTTGTTTTTATACTTCGTGGTGGTCTGCATCCAGTCTTTTTCTACAACAGTACAGGAAATATATTTAAACATGTAGATGCATGTGTGTGTGCATATATTATATCTAAGTATATATTTATATATATATATATATATATATATATATATATATATATATATATATATATATATATAAATTTATATATATACATATATATATATATATATATATATATATATATATATATATATATATATACACACATATACATATGCATACATCTATAGATATATATATATATATATATATATATATATGTCTACATATATATGTCTCTCTCTCTCTATATATATATATATATATATGTATATATATATATATATATATATATATATACACACACACATATATATATATATATATATATATATATATATATATATATATGCAAATATATATCTATAGATATAAAAGAAAACATAACAAATACATATATGAACACAGGCACCGTTAATGGAGATGAGGGGCCCCAAGCTAGATACAATACCAACTGCTGCATGTCCCATAACCAGGACCCAACACAACATGGGCATAAAATGTTAACAGTAAACCATCCCACCTGTATGATATCAGGCTGGTATCAATAACATATCATGCAGTACAGTCTGGCTACCATAGGCAATGTACAATGTGGAAGCAATGAACATTCCTAAGATACATATTCACACACGCATGTATGCAGATACATATATATACACAGAGATATGACTAGGAAGATACATATTTAGAGGGTGCACACCGTACGGAACAGCCAGTATGCCTACTGCCACCTTACCAACTGGACACTGTATGAGTCACCCATACAAAAGACAATTGTTGCATGAAACAAATACCTATAGAGAGGTCAAAGGATATAACGCCACACATAGGTGTGCATACATGAGAAAGCTTTATGTATGTTTTATTACAGTTGTATATGCCATGTCATATAGCTATTTAGACTCTGAAATACATATAAACAGACTAATACAATTCTCAAACAGATCAGTTAATACAGTAATCCAGAAAGCATAACATATGTTGCGGTCCAGGCCAAGGCCTTCAAGTAGTACAACAGTAAAGACAGATTGGGCCACAGGATAACAATCAATCAACAGTAAGTAATGCAGATGTATAGTCCAGCAGCCTTTATCTACACTCTGTACACAATCCCTAGGGAGTAAAGACTTTAGTTGACACAATGGGATATATCTCTTACATAAGAAGGCATAACTGAAACCATCACAATCACACTGACAAACATAACAGTCTGTATGGCAGGAACCAGTATGCCTGCATTTACCCAAGGTGAATTGTATGGTAATGTACATCTAGATATCTTAACTTATTCACTCCAGAGCAGCTCAGAAAATGCTGCCTGCTTACGTCCACCATAGGAACATCAGTGCAGCCTGAGCTCATTTTCAGAAAATCCATTTTTAATACCATACAGAAAACAAATGTTCATAACTCTTTAACTATAAGAGCTAGACAAAAAATATAAACATGAAAGTTGTTCATCAGGCACTGACCTTTTCAATAGTGTAAATGTTGATATTGTACATCAAAGTCATTATTTAATATTTGGTAAGGAATGTTGATATTGTGCATATTTTTTAACTTTTTGGAAAAGCAAAGGACAATATCTTGGTCAATGTACCATGTAGACCCATACAATTTGTATTTAGTTTGTTAGTATGAATGTCACCTTTAGAATGATGTCCTTCAAGAATGCAACTGCAGTCCTGACATATGGGTTGTCCTGACTCAGGCAGCCCTTCGGTCGGCCGGATTCCAAAGTCTGGGTCCGGCGTCGGCTGATGTCGGCCCTTTCCTGACGTCAGAGAGGCCAGGCTATAAAAGCATCAGCCGACGCCATCTTCTTCAGTCTTTCTTGCCGCGTTGTGCCTGAAGCAGAAGCAGTGCACAAGTGCCGGTCGGCCAGCTCCTGTGTTTTCATCTACCGAAGTCATCAAAAAGCTAAGTACCCCATTGGGGATCTCTTTCTTGCCTCAGCCGATGTCAGATAAAGCTACAAAAGTTAATAATTGTTTGTCTTGTGGTAAACAAATACCTCATAAGGATTTCCATTCTTACTGCCTCCCCTGCCTTGGCCCAGACCACAATGTCTCGGCCTGTGCAGCCTGTGCTTGCTTCAATAAGCGCACACTTAGGCGCCGGGCAGAGTTTTCAGAGGACTTTTTTGGGGAAAATTATTCTTATAACATGCCGTCGGAGCTTCCGACAGCACATATTTCCAAAAAACGAAAGGACCGGGACCGACATTCGCGGCCCGCGACTTCTACCGACACCACACTAAAGCCTACCACGAGTGCATCGGTCTCCTCGGAGGTGGTAATTCAACTGCTCCAGGCCGACGACACCGCATTACCACAGACTTCGGTCCCGGAGGCCACCCCGGTGCCGGTTGTTGATTTTCCCCCGGAAACCGAAGCCCAAGATTTGCCTGACACCATACCGGTGGACAAAGTCACTCCAGCACGTGGGGCAGCTAGGCCTCCTGTTTCTATGTCCATCAAGGCCTACACATGTGCTAAGGCTGCCAGCCAGGTTAAATCTAACCCTCCTAAATCTTTCCCACAGGGTCCCACTTCAGATAAACAGATCATGACTTTAGCTGCAGATCTCATTTCTTTAATCAGGGGCTCTCAGACTCATCCAGACAGGGGTTCTCAGCCGCCCTCAGACAAAAGGCCTAGGGTTGAGCAGACAGATACCCTTTCCTCAGATGAGGCCTCTAGTGAGTCAGGCCATTCTGATTCCCAGTAAGAATCCTTCCTGGCCTACGAGGATTCTGATGCTGAGGAATCCATTCCTTCTGCCTCTCCTCCTGAGGATATTTCCTTTGGGGAAATTCTTCACTCCATGAGGGAGCATTTCCAGTGGCAGGGCCAGGATTTCTCCGACTCCAGGAAAAGGCTTCGGACCTTCCTTAAAAAACCCCAGCACAGGCCTTTAGCTATACCCCCAGTGCTAGATGTATTGGATGATGTGTTTTCAGACTCCAGTACTACGTCTGATTCTCTACCTCCTGCTCCTGTCAAGCCAGACAGATATTACAGGGTTCCAGAATCCCATAAGCATCTCTTTAAGGCCCATTCTGTTGATCTAGAAACCATTTCTCAGGGGCCCAAAAGAGTGGCCATTTCCACGGCCAAAAATCCTTTGCCTGCAGACAGGGAATCTAGATCTTTGGAGAGGTGGGGTAAAAACGTTTATACCTCTTCCACCCTTGCCATGAGAGCACTAAACTGTCTTTTTCATATGTTTCAGTATCAGGATTTTTTGTTGGATGATTTGCAGAAAAAGTTAGCCTCTCCTGAGCCTTTAGATAGAAAGGCCTTGCAGGATTTGGCTCATAATACACAGCAGGTTAGCAACCATTTCCTTCAGTGTGGTTATGATGCATTGGAAGCTTCATGTAGGGCAGCTATGACAGGGGCCGTCATACGTAGACATGCTTGGTTGAAAGAACAGGCATTGCCAGATCATGTTAAAGTAAAGCTTCTAAATGCACCTCTGGAAAAACACAAGCTATTTGGTGATAATGCACAGGGTGTGTTGAAATCAATAGAGGAAAAGGCTAAATCAGTACAAACAGTCAAAGATTTCCTCCAGGTTCAGCCACCAAGGTTCAGCAGGAATTGGCCTTCGAAGAATTGGTCCTTTCCAGAAACTGACAAGTTCCAAAGAGGAAAAGGCAGGCGTGCTCGAGGTAGAGGGCAATACAGAGGCTCCTACAGGGGCCGCCAATGGCAACCATCTAATCAGAGAAGTGGAGCAGGAACTTCAACTGCTCCACAGGGACAAACACAATGACTTGACTTTGACACCGCCCACCAAGGCTCAAAGAGAAGCACCTTTAGGCGGAAAATTATCTCTAGTTTCAAAAAATTGGCACATTATTACAAAGGACAAATGGATTTTGGACATAATAGACAAAGGTTACAGGTTCCACTTCCATACTTTACCAACAAGACAAGGCATGCCGAACCTGCCACAAAATCAGAGGGCAGAGGCACTCACACAAGTTTCAAAGCTGCTACAAATCAAAACAATAGAAAAGGTTCCCCCTCAGGAACAAGGCCAGGGATTCTATTCAAGACTGTTCCTTGTTCCAAGAAAAGAAAAGCAATGGAGGCCTATTCTGGACTTGTCCGCTCTAAACACTTTTCTCATTGTGCCAAAATTCAAAATGCTGACGTTACAGCAGCTTCTTCCCATGCTGGGCAAAGGGTCTTGGCTGGTTACTCTGGACCTCAAGGAGGCATACCTGCATGTCCCAATCAGACAAAGCTGCAGAAGATACCTCAGATTTCTTGCAGGGTCAGAGCATTATCAATTCTCAGCATTGCCTTTTGGCTTATCTACTGCGCCCAGAGTATTCACGAAATGCCTGGCATCAGTAATTGCAAATTGCAGACTTCAAGGGATACAAATATACCTTTACTTGGATGACTGCCTTATACAAGCGGACAGCAAACAAGCCTTGATAAGAAACTTGGACTATGTCATTCACTTGCTACAGGCTTTGGAATGCACAGTCAACATTCAAAAATCAAGACTACTGCCATCCCAACAAATAATTTTTCTAGGAGCCAAACTGGACACAAACTTACAGATGGCTTACCTCACAGAAAAAAAACAAGAACAATTGCCACAGTACTTCAAAAACTTAGCAAAGCAGACCCAGATGACTGCAAGGAAAGTCCTGCAGGCCCTGGGCTTCATGGCATCTTGCATTCTTCTGATTCCACTGGCAAGACTACACATGAGGAAACTACAATGGTACCTAAAAAGCTTGTGGTCTCAACACAGCCACAACCTAGAAGCAATTATTCCACTCATTCCATGCCTACAAAAGGAATTCCTGTGGTAGGCACAAGCAAGCCAACTAAACAAAGGTATGTCTTTTCACAAGCCTCAAGCAAGCCAAACTATTACCACAGATGCCTCAGACCACGGATGGGGGGCGCACATGGCAGGCAGATGCATTCAAGGGCAGTGGGCTCCCACAGAATTGAATCGACACATCAATCAGAAAGAGATACTAGCAGTGATTCAAGCAATCGAGGTATTCGGAAAATTTCTTCAGCAAGGTCATCTGCTAATAAGGACAGACAACACCACTGTTATGTGGTACATAAACAAGCAGGGAGGCACCCATTCTTACCCCCTCTGCAGACTGGCAATGGCTCTTTGGGAAAAATCCCAGAAACTGAACATAGAGTTGCAATCACAGTTTGTTCCAGGAAAGGACAATGTTCTGGCGGACAGTCTGAGCAGAAACATTATGGATCCTCACGAATGGATGCTGCACCCAGACATGTTTTCACAAATAACTCATGTATGGGGAAGGCCGGACATAGATCTCTTTGCATCACACCTCAATCATCTTTTGAAAAAGTTCTGCTCAAGGACATTCCATCCTCAAGCCTGGAAAATGGATGCTCTCTTCTTCAGCTGGAATTCTCTAACAATCTATGCATTCCCACCTCTACCATTAATGACCAAGGTGTTACTGAAGATCAAAGCAGAACAACTGAAGGGCATCCTGATAGCTCCAGACTGGCCAAGGCAACACTGGTACCCATTACTGAGGAGCATAACTCACACCAAGCCGTGGCCCCTGCCTCAATGGCCACTGCTACTAACTCAGCACAATTACAGGACCGTTCATCCCAACTTTCAAACATTGCAACTGACAGCTTGGAGAGTTCCATGACTTCTCCTCATATTTCTCTCTCCAAAAAGGTTCAAGAAATTTTACTGGAAGCCCGCAGACCTTCCACCAGAAGGACTTATTCAGCCAAATGGAAGAGATTTACCATCTGGAATGCCAGCAAGGGTCAGGATGCATCAGTAATGAACATCCCTCAGATACTAGAATATTTGGCAGAAATGCTTCACAATGGCCTTTCCTACTCCTCCATAAAAATACACGCCTCAGCAATTTCAGCAGGATACAACTGTGATCCACCTGTTTTTTCACATCCTTTGCTAAGAAAGTTTCTAAGAGGGATAAAGAATATCAAACCTCCAAGGAAACCACCAGTGCCTGCATGGGACCTCAACTTCGTCCTGGAAAAATTAACTTTTCCTCCTTTTGAGCCAGCAGCATCTTCAGAATTGCAATTTCTCTCCTGGAAAACAGTTTTCCTGTTGGCAATTACTTCAGCAAGAAGAGTTTCGGAGATTCAGGCCCTCATGGAAGTACCTCCATTTCTCATTTTTCATCAGGACAGAGTCTCTTTAAGAACCAATCCTTCATTCATGCCAAAAGTGATATCCAGGGTTTCTCTAAATCAAGCAATTCACCTGCCTACTTTCTTTCCCAATCCTCAAAATAAAGGAGAAAGGCTTCTGCACACTTTGGACATACACAGACAATTGCGCTACTACTTGGACAGAACAAAGGCCAGCAGAAAATCTGACCAGCTTTTTGTAGCTTATGCAGCCGGAGCACAAGGAAAGGCAATTTCCAAACAAACAGTTTCAAAATGGATTGGAAACTGCATCAGATTCTGCTATTATTTCCATGGAAAAGAGGTGCCAGCCAATATCAGGCCTCATTCCACCAGAGCTACAGCCACCTCCACACCCTTTCTAAGAGGGGTGGCTACTAAGGACATTCTAGAAGCTGCTACATGGAGCTCCGTGCATACATTTTCCAAGCATTACAACCTGCCTTTATATTCCAGATCCCGAGCAGGCTTTGCCTCTGCAGTCCTGCAGGGCATTTTAGCTACACCATCCTTACCCTAGGTCCTACCACCCCCAGCTTGGCTATGGTATTCAACCCATATGTCAGGACTGCAGTTGCATTCTTGAAGGACATAGTACAGTTTTGTACCTGCCATAAATGTAGATGTCCGATAGATATGCAACTGCAGTCAGGTTTTCCCACCCTCCTACCCCTCTCATTTTTGGGTCCATCCACCTTTCTCAGGTTAGCTGGGGATATCTGTTATGGTGTATCTGTTTATTATTTGTTGTGCTTGTCTGAATTTTCTTCCATTCACTAAATTTAGCCTTCCTTGGAGGGCACCTGGCATCTGGGGCAAGAAACACTGAAGAAGATGGCGTCGGCTGATGCTTTTATACCCTGGCCTCTCTGACGTCAGGAAAGGGCCGACATCAGCCAACGCCGGACCCAGACTTTGGAATCTGGCAGACCGAAGGGCTGCCTGAGGCAGGACAACCCATATGTCAGGAGTGCAGTTGCATATCTATCGGACATCTACATTTATGGTAGGTACGGTAGGTACAAAACTGTACTATACCTTAACCATTACTGTGTGATGCTCCTTTATGGAGATATTCACAGAAATATGATTAATATATTTCTCATAACTGATAAATAAACAAAGCATAATATCTCATCACCTGTAACAGACAGAACCTACATATCAGAGTAGAAGTTGTGCTTCTGAATCTCAGCTTCAAAATCATACACCATTGTGTGATCACCACGCTACCTTGCAAAGATATGGGCATAATAATGAGAAGTATTGAAAATGTATAATTTTCATAATCATACAAGACTAAACAAGCTGTGATAGCTGAACATGTGTACAATGCACAGACACAGTTCTACCATGTTGTAAGCAGTAATGCTGTCTTCAAAATGAGGCATTACTTGGCACACTGACATGCTCCCTTGCAAAGATATTTACTAAAATATGAAAAAGATCATAATTTCCATAACCTAAGTCTGAAACAAACTTTGATATCTGCACATGTGTACAACATACAGGCACAACTATTTTACCATATTGGAACCAGCAATACTGTCTTCAAAATGAGGTATTACTTGGCACATTTGGATGCTCCCTTGCAAAGTTATTTACCAAAATATGAAAAGGATCATAATTTCCATAGCCTAAGTCCAAAACAAACTTTGATATCTGCACATGTGTACAACATACAGGCACATTTCTTTTACCATGTTGGAACTAGCAATACTGTCTTCAAAATGAGTTATTACTTGGCACATCCAGATGCTCCCTTGCAAAGTTATTTACCAAACTATGAAAAAAAAAATCATAATTTCCATAACCTAAGTCTGAAACAAACATTGATATCTTCACATGTGTACAACATACAGACACAATTCTTTTACCATGTTGGAACTATCAGTACTGTCTTCAAAATGAGGTATGACATGGCACACTGCCATGCTCCCTTGCAAAGTTATTTAGCATAATATGAAAAAATAATTTCCATAACCTGAGTCCTGACAAAACTGATATCTGTACATGTGTACAGCATTCATAAGCAGTTGTTTTACCATGTAGACACATATGATTGCAAATATACACATTCTTGGTGTAGCCAACATACTGCTAAATGGGTACATGTAAAGAGAAAAAGCATGGTAAGGACTGCCACTCCACTAATGAACCCAGGACAGGCATGGGACCTTAGTGGCAGGCAAGGCCATCTCATCTGTATGATAGCTGTGCTGGCTACCCACTCAGACAGCTGATAACACTGCAGTCTCATGACCTCCTTCAGTGTCAGCAGTCTGCCTTACCTATGCATTTTCTCTTTACATGTGTCCATTCAGCAATGGACCTAAGGGATCAAGTTCTGTATTAGTAAGCCCTTCCTGTCATCTAAACTCTACACATGCCTGATAAAAGCAGACTAAAAAAAACATTATTGCAGGATGGTCACTGACATATTAGATTGTACGTGGTAGCACTTTCCTGAAACAGTTGTTCTTTCTCAGCATCCTCACCAACTCCTTACCACAGTTATTTGCCAAACTCAGAGAAATATATTTTACTCAACACATTTCATAATAGAGTTTTATTTACAATACTGGTCCTACTTGGTCATGGGTGTTTTCCATTCTTCTCACAAGCTGCATGTTATCAATCTTGCATAGCTCTTCTCATGCCATTGTGGAGGTCGGTCAAGAACAATGCAATGCCCTCCTTAGTTAGTGAACGCCATCTTGTCTGAATAGGTGAACATCTTCCACGGTGATGCTGTCATGGCAGATTGTAGATCCACCAACCCTGTGCATCAAGCCATGCATGATTCCATTCTGTAAATGTCTGGCCTTGTGAGCTGCCCATTGACTTTTTGCTGTTTTCCATATCTGTTGAGGAATTATATCAGACCACACAAAATGACAACGTGGCCACCAAGACTTCAGGTGTTCAAATATTGCTGTGATTTGAAACCATAGCCTTCCAATTGGTTGACTGATGACATCATTCCCTCCAATGTGCAGCACAAAAATGTTGGGCTCAGGGTAGATGGAACATTTCTCTTCCGACAACTGCAGTAGTCTGCTCCAATGCATACCTTTTCTTGCAAACCAGTATACCTTCACACTGGATGTGGGGAAGCTCAAGTTGTACTGGTTTTCAGTTTCGGAGGCATGGCTGGCAGCCAAGTGAATGTAGGAATGGCCACATACCCACACTCTCACTTGTTCTCCTGGTCATGAAGCCTATCATTGTCAGAAGATGGACAAACCTGCAGAGGAAAGAAAATGCAAAGAGATTACTACTGATATTTGACAGATGTATTGGAAGACTACATATATATATATATATATTTATATATATATATATATATATATATATATATATATATATATATATATATATATGTGTGTGTGTGTGTGTGTGTGTGTGTGTGTGTGTGTGTGTGTGTGTGTGTATCATATGCATTACCTCTCCCATCCTATCCACAGGGGCAGTATTCTTTGCATTAGGTACATAAGTGGTGATGATGCTTCAGAGGTACATACCTACTACCCAGGATAACACCAAATTACACACAATGACTGACAAGGGGGCACAGAAATGGCACATGTAAAAAGAAAAAGCAGGGTAAGGACTGCCACTCCACTAATATGCCAAGGACAGGCATGGGGCTCTAGACTGTGGTTATCTGAAGTGTCCCATAGCTGTGCTGGCTGCCCACTCAGACTGCTGATACCACTATCATCTCACGACCTTCTTCAATGTCAGCAATCTGCCTTACCTCTGCCTTTTCTCTTTAAATGTGCACATATAGCAATGGACCTAAGGGATGAGGGACTGAAGTTCATAGGTTCATAGGTTTGTACTAGGCTATCTGCCCTAGGACATTTATAAGCCTAGCCAGAGTGTGTGTGACTTTCACCACCCATTAGGATGAGAATACTATACCCATTAGTTTGCTGTGCCTCTGTCTAATAGTGACACAGAGATGATCCCCGGGGTAAACCTACGATCTTCCATCCACTCGTCAAGATTTCTCTTGAATAGAGTTAGTGAGGGGCTCTGCCTCACATGAACTGGGATTCTGTTCCATAGTGTAGGGAGTCTCTGGGTGATGAATCTGTCCCTCCAGGACATCCTATTTATATCTGTGTTGAGGTTTAAGTCTCTTGCTCTCGTGGCTCTGGTGGATTTGGATTTTTTGAGGTGGAGCTTGTCCATTAATTCCGGATTGGACATGGCCTTGTAGGACAGGCACAGATCACCTCTGAGCAGACGGTATGCGACTGAATAGAGCTGGAGTTTCTTCAGTCGGGCAGCATATGACATATGTTTGAGTTCCTTTATCCTTTTGGTGAGGAACTTTTGGGGTGTTTCCAACTGCTGCAGGTGTCAGGTAAGGTACATTCCAAATGGGGCGTTGTACTCAATCATTGGTCTGATAAGTGAAGAGTACAGGGGCACAATGACCTCCCTTGATCTGGATGTGAATCCCTTCATGATCAGGTGGGCAATATAGAAGGTCTTCCTAACCACTTTGGCAATGTGAGTATCAAAAGAGAGGTTACTGTCAACTTGGGTCCCTGATAACCTCTTCCGTACTTAATGGATTACCACCTATGTGGTAATTAGGGGGTACCTTGTTTTTCCCAAAGGGTATGACTATACATTTTTTGGCATTTAGCTTAAGGCCATGGCTCTGGCACCAATTATCCATTTCTATGAGACCTCTCTGAAGGATGCCTGTGTCCGTTGGAGTATCAATTATGGCGTCTAGTTTGCAGTCGTCTGCGAACTTTGTCAGCCATAATCCCCCTATGTTTGCCTGCACTTCAGAAAAATAAATGCCGAACAAGAGGGGTCCCAGGACTGAGCCCTGTGGGACACCGCTTGTGACTGGCTTAGAGTCTGACATGGCGCCAGCAACTCTAACCCTGTGGGTTCTGTCCTTGAGCCAGTTTGCAACCCATCTTGTGACATATGGGTTTACATTTAAGCTGGTGAGCTTATCTATGATGCCCAAGTGGGGTATTGTGTCAAAAGCTTTTGCAAGGTCAAGGTAGGCTGTGTGAACTGCCTTACCCTCATCAATGGCCTTAGTGACTGTTTCAAAAAAGTCGACCAAGTTCAAGAGGCAGGATCTGCCCTTGACAAAGCCAAATTGGGTAGGATCCAATGTCCGTAGGTCCCCAATGTCTTTATTTATGAGTTCCATTATGATCCTCTCCATAGCTTTGCAGACCAGGCTCATCAAACTTATAGGGCGGTAATTTCCAGGGTCCGTAGAAGCACCGCCTTTGTGGAGTGGGACCACAGTTGCCGTATGCCACTCTTTGGGTACGTATCCTGTAGTAAGGCTAAGATTAAACAGCAGCCTTATGTGTGGGTTTAGTTCCTCTTCGAGTTCATGTAGCACAGAGCCTGGGACACCGTCCGGTCCCATTGATGCTGTGTTTTTAGCTTTAGAGAGAGCGGCTCTCACCTGGGCATCTGAGATGTTTGGGAGGCTACACTCTCCTGGGATAGATATTTCTCCTTTTGGGGGGGAGGGAGGGGAGAAATTTGCACTGAACCTGTCTGTCAGAATGTTGGCAATGTCTGTGGGTTCCGTGACTTTTGTATCATTTTGGACTAATTCTGAGCATATCTGGGAGTTTCCACCCAGGTTTCTCACATAGCTAAAGAAGGCCTTGTGATTGTCTTTTGTGTCTTTAGCGATTTTTCTCTCAAAGTTGGCCTTGGATGATTTTATGAGTGATCGTAGTTTTTTGCTAGTACTAATCAGAGATGCCTTCCCTTTTAGGGACTTTGCTCTGTCATGTAGTAGCTTTCTCCTCTTGTTGTAAAGTTTGTTTATGGCTGGAGTCCACCAGACCGGGCGCCTGCCTTTGGTGGAAAGGGTCTTGATTTTATTAGGGATTGCATGATCCATGCATTCCTGAAGGTGCTCGTAGAAAGCATTTGTAAGGGTTTCAGCAGTGTGGGTTGTGGTTTCCACTGGCTCGGGGGCCTTGAAGGATACCACTCCAGTCTTAAGAAGTGTGAAGTTGGCTTTTGAGAAGTTCTTCACTGTGGTCTTTTTTGCTGGGGGTGGGGGCGGGATGTGTTTCTCCAGTGAGATTAATTTATGGTCTGATTTCACCAATGAGGGATATACTTCCGGTGTGGAGCATTTTGTCCCCATTTTTGTGATGATCAGGTCTAGTATATTTTCTCCTCTTGTGGGAATGGTGACTAGTTGTTCCATAGCATTTGAGTTTATGAATTCCAGGAACCTTTGGGTTAGGGTGTTTGGGCTTGAGTAATGTTCCCAGTCTATGTTTGGGTAGTTGAAGTCACCCAATATGATCATGTTAGGAGAGATATTCATACTCTCCAGTGTCTTCCAGAAGGCTGTGTGGGGTTCCTGAGTTTGAGAGGGTGGTCTGTAGCATGCTACAAACTGTAGGGCAGTTTTGCCAATGGTTAGTTGCACCTGGATGGTCTCTGATGCTTCGTGCATTGCCACCAACCTGGAGGTGTGGGTATCCTTGATGAATATGGATATGCCCCCTCCTTTTGTGGTTCGGTCTGGATTTTGGGGCCGGAACGCATGATATGAGGTAAAACCCGATAGTGCCGGTGTGCTCTCAGGAGCCTTGAACCAGGTTTCAGTCACAGCACAGACATCGATATTCTCCATACTGAGGAGGGCTTTGAGGGTGTGCATCTTGAGGTTTAGACTTCTGGCATTGAGCAGCATTACCCTTAGTTTTTTTCCATTTTTGTTTTCTAGGGCGGTAGGTTTGTCATTTGAGCCTTGCCTAAAAAAGACACTATGGGGGTGGCAAGAGCCTTTGCCAATATCCGGAAGCCAAGGGGTGACAGGTGCAAGCCGTCCCTTGCAAAGCAGTGTGGCTTGTCAAGCATGTCATCCCAGGCAGACAGACATTGGATCCCCTTAGAATGACACCAGTAATTAAGCCAATTATTAAAGCTGATCATTTTGTCTTTGTATTGTGGCATCATTCTTGGTGAGGGTAGGATACTGTTCAGGGTCAGGGTCATACCGGCCTGGGCTACATGATCTGAGAGCTCCTCTATGTCTCTTTTCATGTAGTCCAGGGAGGTACGTCTCAGGTCGTTCACACCGGCATGGACAATGACTGGGTCATACTTGTACTTGCTGTGGAGTGACCTGAGTGCTTGTGTTATGTGGTGTATTCTAGCGCCTGACAGGCAGCTTACTGTGACCTTTTCCTTGTTCAGTCTGGTGAGTGGGACGTCAGTGTGTCTGACTATGGAGTCACCTATTACAAGTGTGCCTGGCATTGTGTTTGGCCTTAAGGGCTGTGACTATTTAGCACACTGACTTTGTGAATTATGTGTTGCATGTGTTATGTCTTGAGGTGGCAGTTGCTTGGTTGTCTGCTTTGGAGGCCTCTGTTGTTTTGGTAGATTTTTGATCAGTGCCTCCGAGTATGTGTTTGTGTGTTTATGTGTTTGGTTTGCAGTTGTGATAGTTCTATGTGAGACTGGGTTTGTGGTGTGCGTGGTTACCTTCTCCTCCTGACTGGTCTTGCCAGTCCTGAGTTGAGAGAGCTCAGCCTCCAGATTGGCTATATAATTGCATCTCTCGAATATATTTGTGTTTTTTGGGAGAAGGAGAGGGTTGTCTGTGTACATGAGGCAATTGTAACATTGCCTCAAGATTCCCAGATTCACCAGCTGAACAGGAGAGGATGCTAGCAAGTGACCCTTCGACATGTTAGAAAAAGTGAAAAAGTTTACTGTGTAACTGAGTCAGAAAGGACCTATAGGGAAATGGGTACTCAAAGGGATTCTAGGCTAATGAAGTGCTTTGTTTAGTATAAGAGTGCTTTACCTGTATAAGAAATGCTTTAGGAGCAAGTGCTGAGCTTTTCAGATAGAGAATAGACTGTTTAGATTGCAAGTAGAGCAGTTCTAAGGGAAAAATTGAAGAGCAGACTTTATGGAGCCAGAAATAGTTTAAACTTGTTTAACCGGCGCTGCCCGATGCTGCTCTATGGGCAACTTCGCGCTAAATCGCGCTAAAGCCAGTTCAAGTCAGTAACCACTCCCACAGGGGCAGGCAGGCTGCTCAATGTTTTTCACTGCCACTGATCAACAGAGAGACTTCCCTTTAGCCCAAGCAAAAAATGGCCTCACAGAAACTTACAAACAGTTCAAGAACAGCAAGCCTGTAACTGAACTTTTTTAAATCTCAGAAAAGTGGGAAAAAGCAAGATTTTTTTTTTTGTTTTTTTTCAGAGATAGCAGAGGTTCACAAGTATTAACAAGTTATAACAGCGCAGCTGTAATTGCTGCCCTGACCTTCATACATTTACTACCCTCACCTACATACATTGACTACACCTGAAGGGAGGGAGACTGAGTGGAGAGCTACATCAAGGCAACATGTCAAAAGACCAAGACTGACCCAGGCTGTGTCTTTTTGCATGTGTCCTTTCCCAGAGGGAAACATTGCATCACAGTGGCACCCCCAAGGCCATGCTTACCTAGGACAGCAGCACTATGGGACTGAGCTGAAGAGTTTCCAAGTTCCCAACTGTGATCCAGGTGGATCACAAGATCCATGGTGGCTTGGTATGCCCCCCCCCCCCGTGATGCATCCACCAACACAAGATTCTGTGATGGGACAGCTTAGGGTTTGGCAGCTCCCTTTCCAGTGATTCCCAGAACAGCAGAAGACAGACTTACCTTACCTGAAATACTATATGGGTGGACACTGACAAGGGGGCACAGAAAGAACATGTAAAGAGAAAATCAGGGTAAGGACCCCTCTCCATTAATATGCCAAGGACAGGCATGCGACTCCAGATGTTGGTTATTTGAAGTATCCCATAGCTGCACTGGCTGCCCACTCAGACTGCTGATATCACTATTGTCTCTTGACCTCATTCAGTGTCAGCAGTCTGCCTTACCTCTGCCTTTTCTCTTTACATGTGCCCATTCAGAAATGGACCTAAAGAATGAGGGACTGAAGTAACTCACTAATTGCTGCCCTGACCTTCATACATTTACTACCCTCACCTACATACATTGACTACACCTGAAGGGAGGGAGACTGAGTGGAGCGCTACATCAAGGCAACATGTCAAAAGACCAAGACTGACCCAGGCTGTGTCTTTTTGCATGTGTCCTTTTCCGGAGGGAAACATTGCATCACAGTGGCACTTCCAAGGCCATGCTTAACCAGGACAACAGCACTATGGGACTGAGCTGAAGAGTCTCCAAGTTCCCTACTGTGATCCAGGTGGATCATAAGATCCATTAAGAATGGGTATACACCCTGTGATGCATCCACCAACACAAGAGCAGTTGGCAGAAAAGACTGAAGAGGGACGTTCCTGAAATTGGTGCTGAAGGGCTTGGCCAGTAACTGACAAGGGACACAGAAAGGGCACATGTACATGGGAAAAAGCATAGTGAGGCACTCTGCTTTACCTCTGCCTTTTCCATTTACATGTCTCCTTTTGGCAATGGCCATAAGGAGTGGAACGGAGGAGCCATTGTAAACTCTGTTGCCCTGACCTGCATCTATTGACTACACCTGAAGGGAGGGAGACTGAGTGGAGAGCTACATCAAGGCAACATGTCAAAAGACCAAGACTGACCCAGGCTGTGTCTTTTTGCATGTGTCCTTTCCCAGAGAGAAACATTGCACCACAGTGGCACCCCCAAGGCCATGCTTACCTATGACAGCAGCATTATAGAACTGAGCTGAAGAGTCTCCAAGTTCCCAAATGTGATCCAGGTGGATCATAAGATCCATGATGGCTGGGTATGCCCCCCGCAATGCATCCACCAACACAAGAGCAGTTGGCAGAAAAGACTGAAGAGGGACCTTCCTAACCTTGGTGCTTAAGGGCTTGGCCAATAACTGACAAGGGGGCACAGAAAGGGCGCATGTACATGGAACAAGCATGGTGAGGCACTCTGCATTACCTTTCCCTTTTCCATTTACATGTATCTTTTTGGCAATGGCCATAGGGAGTGAAAGGGAGGAGCTAATGTAAACCCTGTTGCCCTGACCTGCATACATTGACTACACCTGAAGGGAGGGAGACTGACTGGAGAGCTATACCAAGACAACATGTGAAAAGACCAAGACTGACCCAGGCTTTGTTTTTTTGCATGTGTCCTTTCCAGGAAAGAAACATTGCACCACAGTGGCACCCTCAAGGCCATGCTCAAATACGACAGCAGCACTATGGGACTGAGCTGAAGAGTCCCCAGGTTCCCAACTGTGATCCAGGTGGATCATAAGATCCATGATGGATGAGTATGCCCCTCATGATGCATCCACCAAGACAAGATTATACACATCTTGATTTGTCTTGTGCATCGCAACATGTGCCATTCCTGACATTAGTAACCCACGAGAAATTTATGGCCATTGTACTCACCATTCGGCACACAGGTTGACCTTGCAAGTCGGGCACCCCCATGACGGCTCAGCACGTTTACCCTTACTGGCACAGTTTTTGCATCTTGATTTATGCCATTTCACCAGAAAGTGACAGCCATGCTCAAATTGGCGCACAGCCTCTGGGACAGTAATCTCAGTGCATGTTTTCCTCTTCGTGTAACTGGTAAGTAGATGCAAGCCTAGGTTCCTTCAGAACTACAACTGTGTTGCTGGAATAGCATGTCCAGAGCATGACAGTTGCTGGTGGCTGTTACCTTCATGGAATATAATGAAAACATTGACAATGGCCACATCCTATAAGAACCAGAACAAGTACAGCCACCATTTACACGCCTTTCTGGCAGTGGAATACTCTGTCCTGAGTTGATCTGCTCAGTCCACCCCTTTTATGTAACTGTTTACACCTGGTGGACATGGCGCTGATGCCTTGCTTCAATCATGTTTTCTCCTGTGTGTGCTGGAGACTGGCCAGGTTGGGTTGCAGTTGGTTGACAGGAGGAATACTGGGTTGCTAGCCTTCCATTCAGTAGCTAGCAGTGGTCCACTCTGCAATTGCTCATAGTAGCCTCAAGTTGCTTTTCCGATTGTCTGCCTGTTGAATGTTAGAGGCCATCCTGACCTATTGGTGGACATGGTTCCACAACAGTATAGACCATCTTTCAGCAATTGATGTGCCAGCAGAACAGAGGTAAAGAAGTTAGCAAAGTAAATGTGATGCTTCTTGCCAATCAGTCCTTTAGTTAAGTCAATCACAACTCTGTGTGCCAGTCTGACCTCTGTATTCTGCTCCATTTTTCCAGTGTATACCTGGAATTCATACATACCCATTGGTAGAGTCTGCAAACACCCACACCTTAATGCCATACCTCTCAGGCTTACCAGACATAAACTGTCTAAATGTCAAGCATCCACAGAAGCCAAGCATGGCTTTATCTACAACCACCTCACAATGCACATTGTAACATGTCCTGCATGCATGAAGTATTGCATCCAGTATTGGCCATATGTGATGTAGCTTGTCATGACCACCAGAGCCCTGTGGTAGCCTCAGGCTGTTATCTTTCAGTGGAAGTACTGCTGAATTTTTTCAAACCTATCTCTGGTCATGTACTCCGCTATTGGGAAGCGACCATATACATGGTCCATTTCCCAGTAATGCCTGTATTCAGGAACATGTACAATAGACATGTATATTCTGACACCTAGAAATGTGCATATGTCTCCTGGGCAAACAGGACTCCACCGCATATCAACCTTGCCTGCTGCGGCCTGCCTCTGTGCAGCATAGCAATTGGTTTCATTAGCAATACAGGTGTACAGCTCCTTTGGGAACATCAAATTCAGGAAGTCCATCTCTGCTATCTGAGCCCAAGTGATTTACTGGTCCTGCTGGCCTCACAAATTTCTCAATGTGTAAATTTTGGAGGTGTTTTTCCCATGTAATCTTATGTGGTGGACATGCTCAGCGTACCCGACAGGGTCACGTGGAACAGTTGGGAATGGAAATGGCTGAAGGGTTGAGAGATGGTGCTCTCTCAATGCCAGTAGCAACTTTACTGCATGCAGGTGTTAGTGAACTACTAACACATGTTCCCTGCTGAGGCACAACCATATCATTACCTGACAAGGAGTTACTTGGACTCATATCTAGTGGATTTTCTCCATCCCAATCACCATACTCTGGACTACTTTCCACGTCATGCACAGTCAAAGGCACATCTGCACCCTTGTCAGCACTTGCAGTGCCATGCACTATGGAGGACTGACTAGTTGTGTCAGTCATACCACATGCTTTCTTGAACACAGATAATGGCAAGTCATCATCTGCAGCATACTCTCAATGCACTCAGTGGCCATCATGTGTGGTCACCTTCCTTAGGTGTGCAAGTGGCACCTCATCCTCACTGTCATGGTCAGTGTCATAATTACTGGTCATGTCTGCTTTGGCAACTTGTAGTGGTCTTTCAGGAATGGCAGGCACAGGGGCATCATCTGTATTACAGGCAATGGCCTTTTCATGCAGCGAGTGGAATCTCATCCTCTGTGTCATAATCATCATCCTCACTCTGGTTGGCATTATGTGGTGCCTCAAGGTGCATACCATTGTCTGAACCACTGCTACAACCATCAGAGTCAGTTTCCTCACCCAACAGTTAAATGCTGCTTGCTTTCTCCTCAACAGATGGCATCTTTGTGGTGGCTGTGTTGCTTTACACTTGAAATCACACCTCAAAAACACAATTATAAACAAAAGTCTGATGTAATATACATGAAAAGAGGCACGCGAAAAGCAATGCACCTATCTATCTATCTACGTTTCTATATTTACATATATATAATTTTATATTTACATATATATATATATATATATATATATATATATATATCTATATATATATATATATATATATATATATATATATATATATATATATATTAATATATATATTTATCTATTCCCAACCAAAATCTTTACTATATGTCATTACTATATATAAAATTGTTAATGAAGGTTTTAACTTCTAATTGGAGTGTTGATATTAAAAGTTCTTATAACTCCTGTTGCATGTGGAATCTACATAAATAGAATCAACAATGTATAAATAAATACACTAGAAAAAATATAATTTTTTACAATAATTACTGTAATGGTAGAACAAGATAGGTTAATGTAGCCACAGCTCTTCAACCTCACTTCATGTCAGGTTATCAGAATGCCCTGTTTGCAGCTAATAAAATACATCACCTAGCCAGGAGGAGATTAAGATGTGTGATTTACCCAAGTCAAACATGGAAAGGCACCTTTGTTTGACCTATTTCTGCTTTCTATCACCAATAATCCCATCACACCAAGAAAAGAAGCAGCCAAGGTGTTCATGTCTTTCAGCTTTAGTGAGGCCTCTGCAATTTAAGCCTGCCTCTAAACCCAGGATGCTGACAGTGCACCTCAACAGTTGCATCAGCATATCAGCCTTCTACGCTTCTTGCATTTGCAAAATGAACTGTTTGCATTTTTAATAAAATTTTCTGCCTGACCCAGTACACAATAAATCTGCTAAAAGACTGTTGCTACTTTGTTTGCTATTGCTTGACAGAAATATTTCAGTTACTTAAAAAAAAAAAAAAATATATATATATATATATATATATATATATATATATATATATATATATATATATATATATATATACATACACACACACACACACACACACACACACACATACAGTTCTAACCCCCACAGAGTAAATTCCAGATGCTCGTCTAACTTTAGTTTAAAAAAAAAAAGACATTTTTTTAGGATCACTAGCTAAATTGAACATTGCAAAAGCTTAAAACCAATATCTAAATCCCCTGCAAACTAAATAAAGTGTTGCAACTGATTACAGTTCAGAAAAGGTTTCTGTTGAAAGAAGATGATTTTGATGCCTCTCAACCTTATTCAGCTTGATTATGTATATGCATTTTAGAGTACCGATCATGCCATACCTTATGGTAAATGGCATTATTCTACCTGTGGACATACACTGTGCTTGTTTTACGAAGTGTTTTCTGAAGGATATGAAGTCTGAAACTCAAATGCCTGTCATTATATAGTGAATGTATTAGTCCTCACTGAATTGCCACAAAAATCCAGAAAACCCAAACTGTAAGAGGAACAGACCAGAAATATGAGCAAAAAATCTAGACATTCTGCAAAAATCTGACAGTTGAGTGGTATGCCTGCTGTTAATTAAAACAAGCTCTTAGACACGTTATTTGATACGATGAGAAAAGTTAAGATCATCCCATGGCTAGTGGACACACTTTTTAGGTAGTAAGGCAGACAGCAAGTGCTAAACTCCAGTCTACGTACCGAAAGCTACAGTTTAAGTTTGTCTCACAAAGGTTGCTAATGGCTTAGATCTGTTTCAGCCTGCTCATCTTGAGACCTATGCTCTTGTGGCTGTGTATTTAATGAGAATTCAGGAACTTCAATGAAATAATTACAGTGGTGTAAAAATTGTAAGTCATCCACAAGAAAAAAAAAAGCAGCATTAATGCATAAATGGCAGTAACTAGACTAAAAAGAAATCCAGGGAAAAAGAGAAGAGTTATTAGAGAAGAAATCACAGAAGGGTACAAAAACAATGAATCTGTGATTATTACTTGAATGCATCCAGAAAGGAAAGTAAAAGCAGACTTGCAACTAAAGAAGTCCATATAGAATAGTAACTGCACTGATTACCAAATCATCAACAAGCTAGTTATTAAGTACACCATTCAATTATTTAAAAAAAGGTGTACATTACATGTTATATAAAGGGCAACATATTCATGGGTAATTACTACTGCACTGGTTTATGAATAGGTGATCTTGAAAGCAGTCCATGATGCTGTATCCTATGGATATTAGAGGCCTCCAGCTGAAGACACTACATAGGTTACCTGTATTTTAAGCAAGTTCCTCCTCACTTTGCAGACTAAAGAAATAGTCAGTACTTTGTCTACCAAACTTTCTAACACAGTCAAAAAATTAATATGCCATGCTGATTCCATTATTTCAATAGGAATTGACAATAACTGTTACATCAAGGCATGCTGCATAGCAGCTGTTATTTTACAATGACAAACTAAGCTGCTGTGTGTGTATAAGCATGGTCATCACTAAGACGTAATGGAGGTCCCTGTCATAGTTATGCCACCTCCTTGCTTCTTCAGGCTTCTGTGGAGAACTGCATCCCTTTTCTTCATGTGTGTGTGTGTGTGTGTGTGTGTGCGTGTGTGTGTGTGTGTGTGTGTGTATATATATATATATATATATATATATATATATATATATGTGTGTGTGTATGTGTGTGTGTGTGTGTGTGTGTGTGTGTGTGTGTGTGTGTGTGTGTGTGTGTGTGTGTGTGTGTGTGTGTATACAGGAATAAAAAAATCCTGGGTTTCAGAGGGTAGGTAGTTCATGAAGACTGAGAAGGGGGTGGCTTGCAATGTCTTCAAGCAGAGAAAAAACAATCTGGCTTGTGCATTCATCAAAGTGATAATGACTTCTACTTATGTGAATAACAGTGACAGCTGCTGAGAATTTTACCTGAAAAGTGATAATGCGTTAGTGCTATATTGTACATGACTTATTGCTAAGGTGATAATGGCCTGCCTTTCATTCCTGCAAAGTTATGCATGCTCAGACACAAGTGATAATTGCAGCACATAACCTGTTGAGTAGGCATTCATTGTATTACCTTGTCCAGCTGTTCTGTAACACAGACTCATTATCATCGGTACAGAGAAGACCTGAGTATTTCAGTAAAATAGTGTAAGACTGAGCCCTTCCTCCCACCTAAATTCCACACATTACTGAAAAAGTCAAGAAAATTTCACAAAATATAACATACCACCATGCAGGTAGTAGTCAACAAGTGATAACCTTTATCTCACTTAGACAACTACTGAGTATAATCAGACATGCAATAAGCATAGACAAAATGTCAACCTTATGCTGCTGATCTGTCTATGAATTAATCCAGAAAGTAGTAATTCATGTTCTCACCCAACCATGCTTCTGGTTATAGTAACACAGAACTTAAGTTGTCTATATTGCAGACATAGCATCAACAGAAGGCGAAAACTCCAGACTTTTCCAAAATTCATCGAACTGCGCAACAATGTAAAATCATTAATATGCAAGACCCAGAAATGTTCAACTTTGCCATAAACTGTCTGTCAAAACAATCCTAAGCAGTTCTATAACAGCATAGCAAAGCTATTCTCTTATGGAAGATATTAGACACCTATGATAGCTAGGAATATAGTTCTGAAATTTTGCTCAGACAGTTTAGACTATGAGCTGCTAACAAACTTCATGTTGTAGTCCAACGTTTGATTCACTCTGACACTGAGCACGTATACATACTCACACACACACACACACACACACACACACACACACACACACACACACACACACACACACACACATATATATATATATATATATATACACACACACACACACACACACACACACACACACACATATATATATATGTGTGTGTGTATATATATATATATATATATATATATATATATATATAAAAATGAAGTCCAAGCTGTAAGCCAATTTGCTCTTCCTATTTTAACCTACAGTTTTGAGGTGACTGAATACCCCCAAGATACTGGTTCAGTTGGACAGAAAATAAAAATGCTTATCAAATAATACATAAAAATATCAGTTTACACCAAGATTATATTATAGTCCTCATTCTGAAGGAAGTATAGGCCTCCTTGAAAATTGATTACATGTAGAGATCTGCACTTGTGGGACTTACATATCTACTGACCAGTCATCTAAGACAACTTCTCTGCTTAGTTTGGAAAAATCATAATCAGTACCAAGGATTAATGGAAATAAACAAAAATCACACAGCAACTGAATGAGCCAAAAGGAATACAAGGAGGACTGGATGAGAAGGAAAGAAATGTGAAAGGGAGGGAGGTTGGCATTGTGCCTATAGAGTGAGCACCCTAACCACTAAGTGCAATGTTCAATTCTCACATGGGGTTATTGGCTAGGCTAGGAACAGCCCATAAGGGCAGCTACACTGTTACTAATTTATGAATTTTATTAACTTATAAAAAAGGCACAAGTATTGTAGCAAGTACAGAGATCTCCTGAAGAACATCCTGTCGGTCAGGATTTGCCTCAGGAGTGGTTAAGAAGGGGTGAACTGAAACAAAAAGATAAATGGTTAATAATGGTGGCCCATGACAGTGGACTGTTTAAACCAAACTGTACAAAGTCCTTTGAACATATGGGAGAAACAGACATGCACGTTCCGTAAAAAAATGGTCGCACACCTTTGGATGATTGTGATAGACTCACACCAGAGGACCAGTACACTGAAAGGCACAATAACGTGGGACTGTGAAAAAAATAGAATACTGAAGTAGTTGAGAAGCACTGCAAACATGAATCACAAACTATTGCAGAGAATACTTTTAATAAGATATCACATGGTATCGCCCATTAACAGCACCAAACATAGATGCAAGAAAATGAAGTATATTAGCCCAGAAAAAAAAAAAACACAAGTAGCATTTATCATTGAATTGCTACAACCAGTGATTACAGTCTTGCATACAGAGAGACGCAAAATCATAAAATACCATGATTTGCAGGCACAAATGAGAGCAATGTGGAAGAAACATACTTTGTTCCAGTAGTAGTAGAAGCATTGGGTCTAAAAAAATAATTTACAGTCATACTTAGATATCAACTAGTACATGAACTGCAAAAAGAGGCAATTATGGGCACAAGACAGGTGCTGTGAAGAGCATGTTTGGCTAACAAAGACTGAAACAGTATTAATATCATGAACTTTACTTATACCCTGATTTAGGAATGCAGTCCATTCCAATCATGGACTTAGAAACTCAAAAGACTTGGAGAAATTACAGAGAAAGATATGAGGGACTGTTTAGATACTGCAACCTGAAACAGTCTGACAAGAAATTCAAAAATATATGACTTTTGTGAATAACATCCACCAGAAAACTCACAATGAACCCTGGAACCTCAAACAGCCCCAGGGAGGAACAGCAACCTTTCAGGCATTGTTATAACTTTAGTCTGACCTCTGCTCACTCCATAAATAGGTTCATAAGATGATACTAGTATATTGGCCCAGAGGCCCTTATAAGCCTAGCCAAGAATTTTGCCAATGTTCCCACAAAGTCTTATGGACACAAATCTATCCAGCCAACAAGTTCTATTAATGTCACAGACCAGATCTAAGATATCTATGACACTGACAATCTCTCTAAACTCTAAACACAGAAAATAGGTTCTGGGCATTAAACTACAACATCTGGACATCTGTAGAGCCGTATGATTTCTGTAAAATTATAAAGTAGCCCACTGCTCAAATTTTCTTTACTACTGTGGATGCAGTAAAGGACTAAGCAACACACAGAAAATGCCAATCATGCAAGTAACACTACAGATAGACAGCCTAAGAGACTACAGAGTAAAAAATTCAGAGCAAAATAGCACACTAGCAGACTATAGTGGCAAAGCCAATCTTTATTCATTTTTTTCTTCAATATGATTTTAAGAAGACTTTACTAGAGCAACAGGTTTGATAATAGATTTCTCTCTGGATCTCCAGTGGAAATGTGCTTCATCACAGCTTGACATCTCAGTTATCAAAATGTAACTAAATAAATAATGCATATAACAAGTCTACACTGCACAGGAGCCCAATATAATTCACAGTTCCAACAGGAAACAATGGCAAAGCATGCACTTATTCAATATAATTATGGCTGTCAGTTGCAGAGTAAACCAAAATCTAACTTAGATTTATTCTTCTCACACCATGGTTTATATCTCTACTTTTTTAAACCACTTCTAAATAAGTAATTACTCCCTAACTTCTTTGCTTATCTCTGTATTTTGTCTTTATGGATGACAGTGGTAAGTCCAGGAATGTCAAAACATTCCAACTTAGCATTTAAAATACAGCTGCAGTACATGTGCATTTTGGTTGAAACTCTAAAAATCTGTCAAAGCACAAGTACATTCAGATAAAGGGTCATAGATGCAGAAGATGGTATGAATGCAGAACAGATGTTCTTCCACAAAATTCAACTTGCAAACACCATTACAGCATAACTTTCAACTTTCTGTCTCCAAAATGAGGAAGACTAACTAGCAACTTCAACTAAGTGAACCTAGATAACTATTAACAAACAGGCAGCATTATCATTATGCACAACAGAGCTCATTTTGACTTAATATTTCCAGGTATGGTTCAGCTTTCATGACATTTTGTGGTGTCACATACCCTATGGTATCATCTAATTCCCTTTCTCAAAAGGCAGAATTTAGGTCACCTCTTTCTCCCAGAAAAAAGTGTTACTACAATTAAAACTAAGATTCAAAGCATATGATCTGCCTAAAATTGGGAACTACAAAAAGGGAAGATACTTTGGGTTATGATATTTGCAGTAATACTTTGTTGTTGCTTCTTCCCTAGATTGCATTTCATAGAACATATAGTCCATTGTACAAAAAAAAAAAACTCACCAGAAACTAGGCTTGCTTTATCATAATTTCTAACTTGCAATGCTAGACTCTGCCTGGCACAGGCACTTCTCCTCCCCTCCCTTCTATATGATGACCCAGTCCTAACCAACATTCATTCCACAACCTTATCCAAACTTCAACAAACATACCACAAAATAGCTACATTTGTCACCATCTCCCCTTACAACTCACATCATTGCCTTGTACACAACTCCCTGCAATGGCTTGAACTCCCCCAACAACTCCTTCTATCACAATTTCAAATAATCCACTCTGTACTATACAAACCATCTTCCTGACTAGCTCTCTCCTCCCTGGTGTCCATTTAAATCCCCTCTAGGACCTGGTGTACCTCAAACCAGCAACTCCTGGATAGCTACCAAGCAAAGAAAAATGTGGGCAAACTACTCTATAAATGCTCCATGGCCCAAGCTTAGAAAAACTTCCTATACTGATATGCTCCATTACCCACCTATTACATTTTAAAAAATACCTCCAACTTTATCTACTTAACAAGACATGCCCCTGTCAGGACCCTATCTAACTCCACCACACTCTTGTATTTCCTTCCCATCATATGTGCATTTGTACTAGACTAAGCCTTTTTCACTTTCTAACCTACTGGTATTCTATCTGGTAAATGCAATCTCTAAATACTAATAGCTCAAACTGTGCTGTTAATTTTGCTGTTTATGTGCAATGCTACTTGTAAATTTTTATTCTGTATGCTTCTCACTATTTTTATCTTTTTTGACCTACTGTATTGGTAACTGTACTATCTTGGAGTGTGAATAAAAATTATATACTGTAAATTGTTTTTGTAACTAGAGCTTTTCTCCCTGAGTCTCCACTGAAAATGGGCTACTAGCCCAGATGGACTAACCCTGTTAAGAAATGTCAATAAAAAATGAATAAGTACTTTTTAAAGTTTCTTGAGCCTTGCTTCCATAATTTTATATCATGGCATTAAGCTTAATTATTTTTTGCAGTACTGAAATATGATTTCAGAAGTGCATTTGCAAATAGGCATTTTCTCTTGTCTTTATCTTAGGAGCTAGAGTCTAAAAGTATAAGGAAATACTACAAAAGGCATCTATCAAGAAAGAAGTGTCGTCAGTTTTTAAAGAAAACCAAACACATATAGTTGTCATGAATTATGTTTTGACATAATGATATTACTTATTCTTCCTGCATACTCACACACAAGATTTTCTTCAGGTGTGCATCTCTTAGCAAACATGGGCATTAGGTACACATCTTCCAAATAAATGCATTCTGGTAGTTGCCTGATGTGCTGCTGAAACACAAGTAATTTGGCCATTAGCCAGGCTTACAAACTGGAAGTTCAGTGAATCCCACCTCTTCCAGATGGCATACATTTTAGCATTATCACTGGGGTGAGCTTTATGGGTATGTGGATATAGTCAGTGGTGCTTAAGATTTGAGAGAGGTGTGAGAACTCGTAGAACAATTCTGAGGTTACATGCCACTTGACTGGCATTCGTGGGACCTTTATGTCATTGAAAACCAGTAGAATTAATGAAATAGATTAAATCACAGCTGGCTATGTTTGTATAATCTCTAGTCTCACAGCATGACAGTAACAGACTAAAAGATTTGCCCAGGATTAACAAGACAACAATATGACTTTATAACAGCATGCTAATCACTGTGCGGTACATCTGCATCTACAGAAAAGCAGAACACAAAGAAAATATACAAACCCGACAATTCTATTGCAATCTAGACACAATGCAGTTTATGTAAACAGTAACATAACACCGACAACATAAACACGGTTAGAATAAGAAAGTTGGTACATAACAGCAGAAATATACAAGTGCACCTGTTTTTTTATCACAGCCACAGTTGTGGCCAACCAATGGGCGCTGAGCAAAAAAAACATACTGCAAGAGGCACAGATCATCGCCGGACACACACAACTTAGAGGAAACTTAGAAAGAAATCCAGCTAGTTTTCTTACAACAAATACAGCTACAATTTCTTTTTTTAATAACCTGCTGCAAAAAAAAAAAACATACTGCAAGAGGCACAGATCATCGCTGGTCACACACACACACACACACACACACACACACACACACACACACACACACACACGTGCAACTTAGAGGAAACTTAGAAAGAAATCAAGCTAGTTTTCTTACAATAAGCATGCCCGCAAGTTTTTTTTTTAACCTGCCAGTGCCTATACCGGGATGTTTAATTGTAACAAATCGGAAAGCAGTGTAGTGCATTACAGCTCAGAGAAAATGTTCAGCATGTAGTTACTATAGAATAAGATCCATCAGAATTACATTTACTATGATTTTCATCACGGCATGTGGAGCCGTACTGTCCTGGGAAATAAAATAAACAGTGCTGCGATAACGCCTTACCCCCACACCACTTAGTTTGACACGGTCAAAAGAGAATGCCTCATAAAACACAGATTAAAATCAAAAGTATATACATACTAAATATAAAAATAAAAAATGGAAACAAAAGAAAAACTGCTTGTATAAACGCCCAGTTAGATCGTGCAATCCAGTCGCATGCAGATAGAAATATAATAGGCTGTGGGCATGAACACAACTCCTCTCACCCTACTTTTACTGTTCAAGCTGTTGGAAAGCAGCAGCTTCTGCATGATGATCCTGGTTAATCATAAATAAATGGCTGCTACTGTCTTGGCATGTGGAAAAACAAAGTCAAGGTTTCTAACACTATAAAACATGGCTATGTCTTTTTGAAGTAGCTTACCTGAAGGGAAAAAAAGCAGTTCTTGGGACGAGCAGAATAACAGCAACGGAAACTCCTAGTGAAAACCGCAAAACCAGTATGGCTCTTTAATGATTTCCATGCAATTTGTGAGTGTCACAATAAAATAGAGGGATCCAGTAGCAAATAAACTCTCCAAATATCAGCAAAAAGAAAGGAAATACCTGCTGCTGGACCCTCTATATATTGGGGAAAACAAGAGAAAATTAAGTTGGGGGTGGAGGTGTTATGCAAGTGGTGGCTTGGATTGCAAGAATCCGATTGGCTGCCACCACTTGCTTTACCAACAACTTTTGCCGAAGATTTTCTAGTAGAAATTTAATGCAAACTTAACTAGATAAGGTAAATTACATGTTGAGTTACGATTTCAGTGTGTTTCACATTAAGCTGAACTACAAATCTCCACTACCGTTTCTCGCTCTGCTGTAAGACACTCAGGGGTAACAGCTTGCAATTCGTATCTTCTCATGGTGCACTCGGGTGTAAGCACAGAGGCACCATGAGAAGGTACTTGGGGTTAATGAGTTAAGACAGCTTATCCCTGATATCCCTCACATGTTGTAACAGCCTAGGTTAGTTATGGTGCATCCCCCCCATAGATTAACATACAGGGGCATATACCACTGTTGCATACACTGACTTATGGACTGCATAAGGGCACACAAGTATTGTACAGATGAAGCCCACACATATATGGACCCAACCCCACAATATGTGTGGGGGCCACAACAGCAGTGGACTGATGGCAGGAATGGCAGGATGACATACTCACAGGGCACTACATAATAACCACTGACAGCATGTCATATGGACAAAGCCAGGTATGTAAGAGGAGAACAGAGGCTGGAGCACAGGCCCATATGTGAAATAGTGTTGTCATACACTAAGCAAGTTGCTGGTGTTACAGGATAGTCTGCAACATACCCTTAGTCAGGAATATGAAGTCAGAAACACAAATGGATGTAGCCATGTACTGATAACACTCAACACACACACTTTCAGTGATATATAGGTTCATAGGTTCGTACTAGGCTATCTGCCCTAGGGCATTTATAAGCCTAGCCAGAGTGGGTTTGGCTTTCGCCACCTATTTTAAATGAATTTTGCTATGCCCTTTTTCGAGGTTAGTATACTGTGCCTCTGTCTAACAGTAACACAGAAGTGATACCCGGGGTAAACCTACTATCTCCCATCCACTCATCAAGATTCCTCTTGAAGAGAGTCAATGAGGGACTCTGCCTAACCTGGACTGGGATTTTATTCCAGAGTGAAGGGAGCCTCTGGGTTATGAATCTGTCCCTCCAGCATGTTCTATTTATTTCAATGCTGAGATTCAAGTCTCTCAAGTGCGTAACTCGATGGGATTTGGATTTTCTGAGGTGCAGCATGTCCATTAATTCTGGGTTGGACATGGCTTTATACATCAGGCACAGATCACCTCTGAGCAGGTGGTATGCCACTGAGTAGAGCTGGAGTTTCTTTAACCAGGCAGCATATGGCATCTGTTTGAGCCCTTTGATCCTCTTGGTGAGGTACTTTTGGGGTCTTTCCAGTTGCTGCAGGTGTCTGGTAAGGTACATCCCAAAAGGGGCATTGTACTCAATTATGGGCCTGATGAGGAATGAGTAAAGAGGCACGATGACCTCCCCTGATCTAGATGTGAATCCCTTCATGATTAGGTGGGCTATATAAAATGTTTTTCTAACCACTTTGGCCACGTGGTTGTCAAATGAGAGATTGCCATCAACTTGGGTCCCCAGGTCCCTAATTACTTCTTCCATACTTAATGGAGTGCCACCTATGTGGTAATTTGTGGGCACTTTGTTTTTGCCAAAGGGGATGACTATACACTTTTTGGCATTTAGCTTGAGGCCATGGCTCTGGCACCAGTTGTCTCTTTCTATGAGGCCCTTTTGTAGGATGCTTGTGTTGGCTGGAGAGTTGATTATGGCGCCCAGTTTGCAGTCATCTGCGAACTTGGTCAGCCACAGTCCTTCCGTGTTAGTCTGTACCTACGAGAAATATATACCGAACAAGAGAGGTCCCATGACTGAGCCTTGTGGGAAGGCACTTGTAACTGGTTTGGAGTCTGGACATGGCTCCAGCAATTCTAACCATGTGGGTTCTGTCCTTGAGCCAGTTTGCAACCCATCTAGTGACATAGGGGTTTATATTTAAGCTGGTGAGCTTATCTATAATGCCCGAGTGGGGTATTGTATCGAAGGCTTTTGCAAGGTCCAGGTAGGCTGTGTGGACCACCTTCCCCTCGTCAATGGCCTTGGTGACTGTTTCAAAGAAATCAACCAAGTTTAAGAGGCAGGATCTGCCCTTAACAAAGCCGAACTGGGTAGTTCGAACATATCTGACACAACACCTGCGTGGAGGACAGGCAAAACATAACAGGCACACGTCTAGCCATCAAATGGATAGGCACACAGTTGAGAGCTATGCAGACGGACTGCAGTCCATGTTAAACTAGTATATATACACAAACCCTGTAACACTGGTGCTATACAATGCGTACAACAACACTACTCTCACTCTGTTTGTAGTTCTGAAATCTCATACAAATATGTAGCTGGCCTGAGCGTGCAAGTTCTCTTGTAAGAGGTATTGCTACCTGCTGTCTGTAACACTGATGCCCACACACAGGAAGGATGTCCACCATACAGGAAAGGTAAAGGGACCACACCCACATGATGTAGGGATTTATAGTAGTGGGTTGCCATGACAATGGTAATTGGAAGTACTACACAGCATGCTGCATGCAGGTAGCAAGTGGAGGACACTAATTGGTGCAGATGCCATCACTTGATCATGTGCATCACCTACAAAAGCCATGCTGCAATCCATTCCAAGCAGTTCAATCCATTTACTGGAGAGAGAGAGAAAGAGACAGAGAGAGAGAGAGAGAGACAGACAGACAGAAAACAGATCCACAACCAAAACCAGAACCACTACCAAACCAAAAACAGAAACAAAGGAAGCAGGTTAAGGCCATAGCCAAGGAGAAAAAAAAACTCCTACAAGGACACCACCCACAACAGACTTTGTTCGCACAACAGGGATGTGAAGTATATATGCATGTAATTGACTGTAGTACTTGGTCCATAATACTGGGGTAGATGATGTGGAATTAAATATATGTGCCATCAGGTGTTGATATTGTAATAATGTTCAGCTGAACAACTGCTATGGACATTAGAGTCTGTCTCTGTGGGTAGTTGGCCATACCTGTCAACTGTGCAGAGCAGAACCAACTGACAAGATGTAAGCCAACATAGTGTGTGTTGTGAATTGGAAAGGAAGTATATTACTGTGGCCAATAGCTGGTGGTGAAAGTAATGCCATAATAATGGACACATGGGTTCAAGAGTCCACCACTTGCAGGACACTCAGGTTAACATGGTTTGTAGCATGTTCAAATGACATAGGTGTGTAATAAGCTTACCTGCAATCTGGCCCCATATATACCCCCCTAATGTTAGGCTGTGTCCATATGTGGCACCTGCCTGTGTTGTAGCAAGGCAGAACAGTGCAGCTGGAAGGAGAGTTAGAAATTGTGGACCTGATGTCTGAATGCACCCCATATATACAATATAATATGTATCTACACACACACACACACACATACAGACACACACACACACACACACACACACACACACACACACACACACACACACACACACACACACATATATATATTTATATATATATATATATGTGTGTGTGTGTGTGTGTGTGTGTGTGTGTGTGTGTGTTTCTACATATATACAAACACACACACATATATGTCTGTAAATACATGGCCCCTATATTACCACCACAGTGTTGCATGCTATGTGTGAGGGAACAGCACACATAGCAATACACACAGATATATACAGCTATAAGTGTGTGCAATATGGATGGGTATGTCACATGTAAACCCCTTGTTGCAGCCACGTTGCCTTATCTGTGAAGTAGGGAGTGGGAATATGGGGAAGGATAGCAGATATATTTGTGGAGGTGGTTTTGGTTGTTAGATATAGAGGACAGCTTACAGGGGTGCTATATGACACATGTGGTGGGTAAACACCCTGGATGGTGTGTGAGGTCTGTGATGTGGAAGCTCCATTGACCTCCATATGGAAACAATGGGAACAAGGCCCCCACCCATTGCCACCCACAACAGCAGTCCATAGCCCTGAAGGTGCCTGGCCTGGAAGCTGAACAGGAGGACCATGTGGACCCTGTAAATGTGTACAGGGGGCCTTAAGGTGCTGTTGCACATCCCACAAGTGTCTGTGGAGCCCCCTATGGAACAGACCCTGGACCTGACCTCAGGTGACAGGATCATGTCTGTGTGTGTCCCCAGGAGGGACAACATCCCCTGAGGTGGTTCCACCTGAACGTAGTGCTGGACCAGTAGATGAAGAGGCCCTAAGGGGGGTCCCACATGTGATGTGGCCTGGTAACATGGCCAGATGAAGTTGAAGAGGTGGTTCTGCTGGCAACTATTCCCTAAACATGCTATTATGTCACTGTTATAGAACATATGTGGGTAGTAATAGTCTACACAATCTCAGAACATGTCCAACAGCATACAAAGATATCCCCAATAACACAGAATGACAGATGTGCAGCAATCACATAGCAAGCATACCACATACATATATGGAGGCATAGTGGCCCTGACAATGGCATGCAGGTGAAATAGTGTGTAACAGGCCAGAAATGATAGTGTCCACACAGGGAACATGGCTACAAACACATAGCACAAAGTGTGGTACAATACATGTCCCAATGGTAGGTAAGCTGTGGCCATACCTATTGAGTTGTGTGAACAGTTTGTTGTCACTGATATGGTAGGGGGTGACAGAGATGTGCATTAAGAACTATGGTAACCTTGCTGTATGAGTTGCTCAGACCTCTTTCCATCTTTATGTCTTTCAGGCAAGATGCCGACGGCCAACTACCCACATATTTAGCAGCATAAAATGAGGTTGTGTTGAACCAACTAATACAACACTATCCTGTTCTGTTCAGCAGGGCTGCCCATGAGCAGCAATAGTGGACCACCCTGTAGAATGATCTAGTCCACAGTGTCAATGATGTCAGCCGCATAACTGCAGTTATGAGCACGTCCGGCATCATTGCAGTGACTTGCTTCGCAATGTCCGTCAGTGTGCTGCTGTAGTCTGGGGGGATTGCCTCACAACATGAGGGGGTCATGCCATCCATCCCTCCTGACATGTGTTGAGGAGCTCCTCGCCAGCCTCATGGCACCTGCCCACCAGCACACTCAACAACTGGTAGAGACGACCATTGTGTAGGTGGGCGCTACCCACACATTGGTTGAGGAGCATGCAGGTAAGGCCACAGGGCACATCAGTAGACCACTGTTGCATATGCATATGCATATGCATCTGTACAGGTAGATCATGCATATGTGAGCTGTCATATATACAGTTTGTTTCTGTGTAGTAGCAATAAACAGATGTGCATAAGCGGTAATATTGTGGACTTGTACTGTTGATGTAAAGTAATGCTGCACCCACCCTGTAGCAATTCAACAGCTGTGGCCACTGACATTGCATCTCTCATACTCTTATGTAGGTCCCTCTGGTATACCACCAAGGCAGCAGCCTGTAGTTGGTGAGTATGGTTTATGTTGATGCTTGCCAATACACTGGGCATGTAATGGCTATGGTATATTCCATGCACACATCTAACACACCTACTCATAATGCATGCCGTACATGTTCACGTATTGTTGCTGTTAAATGCACTGCATCACAGTGGTGACCATGATGGAGTATCGGAAGGGTATGTGAGACACATGCAAGATAACTAACATCCTGTCATTGTGAAATGTGTCCACAGGAATGAACATAATGGTGGGACACATGGCCTACATAGGGATATGTGTGAAACATCACTTTTATACAGTGCAACAACAGTGTATATACCAGTAGCATAATGGCAACTGTTACAGATCTACACTATGGCATAACATAATACTGTGGTCCACATTATTAGCTGGGACTAGGCTATAACACATGGTGTTCAGTGTATGGGACACTGCAAACTGACACATGTGTAGACCATACTTGTCAAGCATCTGCAGAAAGGCTGCAGGTGGGGAGGGTGTGTCAGCATGACCCACCAGTGCACTGCAGTAGGAATCCTAAGGCTGCTAAGAATGGCTGTATCTGCACACAGTCAAGTTCAGGAACTGTGGCAGACTTAACCCTACCCCCACAGCAATAGTGATGGCAATGTGTGAACACCAAAGGATGTGCACATGAGTATACATTTCAATCATGCAAAGTTGGGGGACATGTGTAGGGCAGACTGACCATACACTGGCAAATGCAGATGACCCATGCTACTATACCTCTGCCAGGAATAGTGACTGCTGTAGTACACATAACAATAGGTGCAACAAACCATCATGATAAGAGCATGCACACATATGCACCCACAGAGTGTATGCATTGCAGTCAGCATCTGCACACCTAACACATTTCTTAGACATTGCATGTGAATGTACCTGTATGTATATGTGAATATTGTAAGACTATGCTCAACAGGGTTTTAAGGTTGAAAGTAATTTTGTTACAAATATGTAACATAAATAAGGTATAAAATAAAGCTTGCTTAAAAGCAGAAACAGAGTTTAGTAATATGTGATCAGCATTTATACTAAATGACCATGGCTTGGAAAATAAGGAATCTGCTGAATGGACATTTTTCCCCTACAGACTTAAAAACAGGATGTATGCAAGAGCAAAAATGCAAAACCTGCTTTTAAAAACTGGACAATGACACTGTGACAATGTGTTTCTTTAAAAACATGTTTTTCTGCATGGACAACAGGACATGTTTATCAGCACTGGCACAAGAACACATGTTCTTATACAAAGATCCAAATAGAATACAGGATGTTCACACTGTCAGAAAAGCTGGCTTCTTATAAATTCAGCAAAAATGTGACAAGACATTGTTAAACAAGAAAGCTGAAAAATAATATCATTAAGTCAGCAGTTTGCGTCATCATCTGCAGCAATTAGTATTGTTTCTACAGGATGAGCAATTCTCCAAAATAGAATGCCAAGAGGAAATGTATATGTATGTGCATGACTAAAATTGTATATAAAGAGTTGCATGAATCCAGTTATGTTAGGGGTATTTGTAGAGACACATTTGTCTCGAGGTAAATGTTATATCTCTCACATCATCTGTACTATATGAGAAGTAAAGTGGAACAGTACTTGTTACTGCTCTAAGTTGATGCTGCAAAGTATAATCTTCCATCAGTGTATATTCTGCAAGTCTCTGTATGCAACAGACTGTAAATGCAAATATAACCAGACTTTGATTTTAGCAGAATCCAGCCAGCAAGACTGAATGTCTTAAGAAGACTTCAAATCCGTCACAGTAAGCTCTGTATAATTTTTTTCAATGGCAAGCTAGCCTGCATTTGAACCTAAAATCTGCATTCAAACACAGGGGGAGTGATGGTAAGCCCTTCAGAGGGTCACTTCAGTGAAATTGCAGTAACTAACATTTGTACGTATGTATAAATTCTAAACAGAAGTATTCCAGTTTATGCAGCTTGCAGTAGTAAAGTTTTTTTAGACGTCTACATCCGGAGTGAGACTGAAGTTCAAGTCGCAGTGCCATACATTCTCCAAGAAAAGGTGAATATCTACTTGTACAGCAGTCCGCTGCCTGCTGTACTTCGCCAGCTTCTCAAGTGACTCTGAAACAATTCCAGCCATCAGCAACAACAGCCTGATCACCTGTTTTCTTGCTAACTGGTAAGATTTTTTTTCTGGGTCACATTTTAGTGTGAATGCTATTAGACAGTTTGTATATTATTAGACAGTTTGAATGTTATTAGACAGTATGGATATTATTTATAATTCATGCAGGAGTAAACCAAACTTTAGTAAATTGCAATGTTGGTATACACAGTGCATTAGTAAATGTAAAATCGTATTAGGGCAGGTTGATAGTAAGGCATTATGCAAATGTATTATAATATTGGACTGGTATCTCAAAGAAAACCATGTGAAATATGACAAATGTTTATTGTGTGCTTCAACAAAAACTGCATTTTGTGTATTATGCCATAAAAAAGTATTGCACCATATTGCTAAAAAATAGACTGTGAAGACAGATCTGTTCATGATAAAGAATTAACTAAGGGTAAAGTGTTTCCATTATATTCAGATGTTGAACAGTTATGTGCTGTCACCACATCTGAGTCAAATTAGTTACTGACAGGACCTCTAGTACATTTTGTTACAAAATAATGTAATAAACTTCTAAAAGAAAGACACAATGAGTTCATGAAGCTTAGACAAGTTATACATACATCTTTTCAAAAGTGCTTAGGAGTTTCAGCTTCAACAGAACAGGCTCCTGAGACATATCAGGCAGACTATAAGGAAATTCTTCAACAGCAGTTGCAGGATAAAGGAAATAAATTAGCTAAACTGACAGAGACTGAGAACAGGAAACTACAGCTAATCTGTACAAAATAAATATATTTTATAATATGTTTATGTTTTGAAAATGGTTAAATATACATGGTAGGATAGTAGAGATGAATCATTTTAAATGTTTTACTTTCAATCAGTTAAAGCAAGACATTTAACAGTACTACAGTAAAGTAGAGGATATGACTGCCATTCTTAGCATAGTCAAAAGGAAAACAAAACAGTTATAGTGCATAAAAATAAATAAAATAGTTAATAAGAGTAGTCACAAGACTGACATGCTTGTATAAAGATACACAGATACAAGACAGACATGCATGTATGTTCTTTTCATCTAAAGTACATTTGTATACAATGCACAAAAGCAAAAGGCAGACAACAGCAAATATAAATAATGTAAATATAAACACGTGTTAATTAAGCTAATATCTATTTTGTTTTTTACAATTTTTATATAATTGTATAGTAACACCACCCCAAACAGTTAAAGTTCTGAATTTTAAAAGGAAATAAAATCACAGATGGTATTAGTCAAACAGTCTTTGTAAAATAAATGGCAGAGCAGTTAAATAAAATAAAAAAAAATACTGAAATCAATATAAGCTAATTGTAATGTAGTATAAATGCATAGTTATGCAAATCATAATAAAATTAAAGAAAAAATGCCAAACAAATTAACTATAGTTTATAGAGTATAGTTTGTGAACTCAGACCTTTCTAGACTAGATGAATAGTTACAGGAAATGATGGAAAAATAAGATAAAGAACAAGACTGATTGCCAGACAAGTAGCTTGAGTTTTTCTAAAGCATCATTGTTATTAAAACATAATTGTTAAAATGTTTACAGGCAACACTATTTGGTAATTGTAATAAAATGTCACAATCATGCATAGATGTCACTGATAATCTGTTTGCAAATGTTAAATAAAAAATCAGAATTCAATACACAGGAGGTTCAGATTCAAAAGTTTACTAGTGTACACCAGGAGGCAAAATACCATACAAGTACAGAATTTTGTCTGACATGATGCAGGAAGTACAGAATATTTTATAGTGTTTGCATTCAAGTTATGCCCACCTTACTGATGTGGTTAGTCATAAGGCATCTACATCACTTTTACTAACAGTATTCTATTCATCTAATAATGCTGATGCAGTACATTTAAAAACTTTTCCTTTAGATACAATACGGCCTTGCTATCCAGCTGGCCAGTCATAATGTCTTTCTGTAAAGTTACTTCTTAAAGGTCTCATATCAGTTCGAATACAATAGCAGATTCAGTCTTTAAATTCACATTTTGTTCACTGTTTCACTTTCCCACCAGCTGTGTTTTTATCTTACAGGGACAAGTTACTACATCAGGAAAGGAAGATTTAATTATTTACAAGGACGAGTTATCTTATCAGGAAGGAGCGTAAGATTTACACATTTTAATTTCCTGACCCAGCAGATAATCACTTATGAAAAGCATAACATTAAGCTTGCTGAGCTGGCAGCTGCCAGGGTCAGGGGTCAAAGCACACTGCAGTTTCAGAAGCTACTTGCATTTACACATGAATTTTATCCCTTCTGTTCATAGGTTCATAGGTTCATACTAGGCTATCTGCCCTAGGGCATTTATAAGCCTAGCCAGAATGTATGTGGCTTGCGCCACCCCTTAGGTTGAGAATACTGTACCCATTAGTTTGCTGTACCTCTGTCCAGTAGAGATACAGAGGTGATCCCCGGGGTAAACCTACGATCTCCCATCCACTCATCAAAACTCCTCTTGAACAGAGCCAGTGAGGGGCTCTGCCTCACATGGACTGGGATTCGGTTCCATAGTGTAGGGAGTCTCTGGGTGATGAATCTATCCCTCCAGCATGTCCTATTTATGTCCGTGCTGAGGTTTAAGTCTCTTGCTCTCATGGCTCTGATGGATTTGGATATTTTGAGGTGGAGCATGTCCATTAACTCAGGGTTGGACATGGCCTTGTATGTCAGGCACAGATCACCTCTGAGCAGGCGGTATGCGACTGAGTAGAGCTAAAGTTTCTTCAGTCGGGCAGCATATGACATATGTTTGAGCCCCTTTATCCTTTTGGTGAAGAACTTTTGGGGTCTTTCCAATTGCTGCAGGTGGCGGGTAAGATACATTCCGAATGGGGCATTGTACTCCATCATTGGTCTGATAAGTGAGGAGTACAGGGGAACAATGACTTCTCCTGATCTGGATGTGAATCCCTTCATGATTAGGTGGGCAATGTAGAAAGTCTTCCTGACCACTTTGGCAATGTGAGTGTCAAATGAGAGGTTACTGTCAACTTGGGTTCCCAGGTCCCTGATAACCTCTTCAATGCTTAATGGATTGCCACCTATGTGGTAATTAGGGGTTACCTTGTTTTTCCCAAAGGGTATAACTATACATTTTTTGGTGTTTAGCTTAAGGCCATGGCTCTGGCACCAGTTATCTGTTTCCATGAGACCTCTCTGAAGGATGTCTGTGTCTGATGGTGTATCAATTATGGCACCCATTTTGCAGTCATCTGCAAACTTTGTCAGCCATAATCCCCCTATGTTTGCCTGCACTTCTGAAAAATAGATGCTGAACAAGAGGGGGCCCAGGACTGAGCCCTGTGGGACACCACTTGTGACTGGCTTGGAGTCTGACATAGCACCAGCAACTCTAACCCTGTGTGTTCTGTCTTTGAGCCAGTTTGCAACTCATCTTGTGATATATGGGTTTACATTTAAGTTGGTAATTATATGATTAATAGAATAATAGATTAATAGAATAAAATGCATTATAAACTACCTTGCTTTTAAACTAGCATTTCACATATATTTAAATCCATATTTTTCTAAGATTTCCCCCCTATTAATACTTTTTATTCTATTTTGAAGTATGCATAGTGTCATTTCATCTCCTAACCTTTTCCACTCAGGATTTTCAGCTAGGTGAGTCATTTCATCTATACTTCAGAAAAAGCGTCATCTGAAATCAATCTTTCAATTTCAATATCTTGGTAGAAAGTTTCAGTAACAGATACATCAACACAATCTTTGATTAATCTTTTCATGCAGGAAATTCCACAGCAAGCCCATGCTCCTATTAGGAGTATACCCACACAAATAGCAATTAGAATGTTCATTAGGATGGAACCCCACCCCCAAACAGATTCTGGAAAAAGTCCATCAGTGGGTTTGGGCCTGGTTCAGTCATGGCTGATACTTGCTGAATTACCTCTAGGTGATTATTTATCTCGTGACAATTGTCAGGGATAAAAGCACAGCATTCTTCTTTGACAAGTGCGCATGTACCACCTCTCACCGCTAGGGTGAAGTCAAGAGCCATCCGATTTTGTAGCACAACAGTTCTCATTGCATTCAGTTCATCAGTCACCAATTCTAGGGCGGAAAAAGTTGCATTACCCATTACTTCGAGAGGTTTCGACAACTTCCTCAGCTCCCAGATCGATTTGACTGCTCCATAGGCTGGTAGTATTCCTGCCCAGGATATAACACTGTCACCCAAGTCCATATGAGTCAATTCACTTTTGTCTTTTACTGAATTATGGTCTTTCCAACCAGCTTTGATCTTCCCAACTGGATTCACAGGTTTCTTAACTGGACCTTCAGATTTTCGAGCTGTTTCCCTTACGTTTCGTATCTTACCCAAAGGTAATTCTGCAGTATGTCTTATTGCTGGAACCAGATAACCCAAAAAACAACTGCCGGACCAATTCTCAGGTAACCATTTATATGCCTTTTTCCCACAAATAAAATAACAGTTTTCTACTTTAGTACTAATACGCATCAGCCCTGCATGAAACATTTTCTGATCTATAACTGACAATTGTTTAAACAAAACAGGGTTTTGTCATACTTCATTCAATGTTGTTTTCATTGTGCTCAAATATGAATCATAGTTAGTATTAAAAACAGTACCTCCACTTTTAACTTCAATGTAACACTTGTAGGATATCGTAATTTTACAATTACTCCATCCTACTTGGAGGGTATCATTTTTAAAAAAGCACATAATTCCCTTTTGTGTAACAGGTAAAAATAATTCTATTTTGTCTTGTGATCTCACAGTTCCTGTGTCGAAAAGTAAATTCTCCCAAGTCTCATTTATCCCCAAAGGGACAGCGGACATTATCAGTCCTCCATATGCTGTTGGTATAGCTGTACAAACCCAGCAATTTGAAATGTTCATAGTCTCTGCATACACACGTTTCATGGCCAGGTATGTGTTAAAATTTGAATGCCAGTCTATAGACGTTTCATCACGCCTTTCCACTTTCACTTGTGTGGTTGTGTGTAGGATGAACCACAGCAAGAGAAAATTTGTCACAATTACAGTTAATAAATGTACACACAACAAAATGATTATGCAACATCTCTGGGGTTGATCTAAACTTCTATTCGCTTTGTTTTTGGCCATCTCGGTCTGGTTGTGTATCAGTCTCAAAGATTTTATCAAGTTGAAAGTTCTTCACAATGCGTCAAATGAACCCAGGACGTCCTCTCAGCTACTCTGACTGCAGTAGGCATTGCCAACAGAACCTGGTATGGACCTTCCCACTTTGGACTCACCCAGTTTTTCCTTTTCGTCACTTTCAGACAAATCCATGACCCTGGGGCCAAGACTGCTTCCACCGGTCTGGTCTGTTCCTTATCTGAAAAAGAGTTAAACTGCAAAACAGATTTATTTCTTAACAATTTCTTCATATATTCTGCTAACGAACTGTCAGCCTCTTGCTCTGCAGGCATGAGAGCTTTCCACTGAGGCACATAATATGCTCTCCCAAAAACCATTTCAAAGGGAGTCAAACCCTTTTCATTTGGAACCGTTCTCATACTCAGCAATGCTAAAGGCAGACAGTATATCCAATTCTTTTGGGTTTCCTCTACTAGCTTCCTAAGTTTACTTTTTAGGGTACCGTTGTACCTTTCCACCAGTCCTGCTGACTGTGGGTGGTAGGCACAATGGTTCTTTAAGGAGATACCAAAAAATCTCCCAAGCTGGTGAATCGTTTGATTCACAAAATGTGTGCCGTTGTCACTATAAATCCTTTCCAGAATGCCAAATCTAGGGATTACTTCTTTTATCAGGGCTTTCGCCACTGTTGCTGCATCCGGATTTTTGGTTGGAAAAGCTTCTACCCATTTAGAAAACATGTCTACAATAACAAAACAAAACTTCTTCCCTTCACATTTATTCAATTCTATGAAATCCATACAAATAGTATGGAACGGGTATGGTGGTATTGGAAAACTTCCTTGCTTGGTTTTAAATGCTCCTTGTGCATGGTGCTTGTTACAAGTATGACAAGCTGTGCAAAATTTTTTTGTGTAGTTTATGTATCCGTATGTTTGGAATATTCGATTTACTAATGTGCCATCCCCCCTGTTGAGACATGGCTCTGACCATGGCTCAACAAAGCTGCATATCTAAATAAATTAGATGGCAATATTGTTTTTTTCTCTTTGGAAATGTACAGTCCATTCTCAAGAATTGCACCTCATTTTACCCATTTTTGTTTTTCTGCTTTGGTAGTAAGTGTTTGCATTGTTTTTAACATGTCTAAATCTAAAATCTCAGAGGGTTGTAATTCCTCGTTCAAAAATAAAGTTTCTGAGTCTGAGGCTGCTTGCTTTGCAGCTGCATCAGCTCGTGCATTGCCTTTTGAAATCTTATCCTGTTGTTTTGTATGAGCTACACATTTACAAATAGCTACTTTGGTAGGTAATGAATAGATTCTAATAGCTCCAAAATAAATTGTGCATGATTAATAGGTTTTCCACTGGATGTTATCATTCCTCTATTTTTCCATTGTTGTGCAAATATATGTAATGTAGAAAAAGCATACTGACTATCAGTATATATGTTCACACACTTGTTTTTTGCTAAAGTACATGCTCTCGTCAAAGCTATCAATTCCGCTGCTTGTGCAGATAAGTTGTGTGGTAAGGATTGAGCTTCTAAAATTTCAGTGTCTGTAACTACTGCATATCCCACCAGATTCTTCCCTGTAGGACCCCTTCTGCGTGAGCCGTCCACGTAATATGTCACCTCGGCATTATCCAAGGGTATATCTGTAAGATCTTGTCTAGGTAAAGCTAACTGTTCAATTTCTTGCAGGCAGCTATGTGGTGTGCCCTCCGCAGGAGTTGGAAGTAATGTTGATGGATTCAATGTCGTACATCGTTCAATTGTCATAAGAGGTTGGCTCAGCAGTATAGTCATACATGAAAGATGTCTAGCAGGAGAAAGGTATGCCATTTTCTCTTGCAGTAAAATTATTGCAACTGCATGAGGCACTCTCAATGTGAGAGGGTGGAATAACACCACTGAGGCTGAAGCCTGCACTGCCATTGCGGCTGCAACTACTGCTTGTACACAATGAGGCAAAGATCATGCCACTGGGTCTAACTGTGATGAATAGTAAGCTATGTGGCGTTGCTTGTCCCCATGTTGTTGCGTCAATACTGACATCATGTACCCTTGCTTACAATCTACGATCTGAAAGAACCGTTTGTGATAATTTGGAAGTCCTAAAACTAATGAAGAAGCTATCAACTGCTTCAACCTGCAGAAAGCCGTTTCTGCTTCTGTTGTCCATTGTAAAATATCTTGTGCTGCCATTGGTGTCTTATATATCAAATCAGTCAGTGGAGCAGATTCCAAAGCATAATTTGGTATCCAGCTCCGACAAAAATTAGTTGTACCTAAGAAAGACATCATTTCTTTCTTGGTTGTTGGTTTGGGTGCTTGCAAAATTGCTGTTTTTCTTTCCTCATCTCGTATTCTACCTTTATTGGATATTACATATCCCAAGTATCTAACATGTTTTCTCCAAAGTTGTAACTTACTTTTGTTTACTTTGTGTCCTTGTATTGCTAAAAATTTCAATAATGCTACAGTATCCTCTTGCACTGCTGCTGGGTGGGGGCTGCTAGCAAGATGTCATCTACATAAAGTAGAATTTGACTACCTCCCGGTGGGGTAAATCCTGCCAGGTTGCTAGCCATTTCTTGTGCAAAAATTGTTGGGCTCTCACAATATCCCTGTGGTAGTCGAGTATACGTATACCTTTTACCCTGAAATGTAAATGCAAACCAATATTGACTATCAGGATGTATAGGTATTGAAAAGAAAGCATTGCTAATATCTACCACAGAGAAATACTTCTGTTGTGGTTCTAAATTATTTAACAAAGTATGTGGGTCTGGCACCGTAGGTGCTCTAGGTATTACTGCATTATTTACAGCTGTAAATCTTGTACCATCCGCCATTCCCCATTTGCTTTTTTAACAGGAAATAGGGGTGTATTACATGGTGAATCAGGAGATTCTACCAGTACTCCTTCTTTGAGTAATGCTGCTATTATAGCCTTAATTCCTATTTCTGCATCCTTTCTCAAAGGGTATTGTCTTTTCTGTGGTCTAAAAGCTGACTTTTGAGTAATTGTAACTGGTCCTGCTGTTCGAATAAGTCGTACATCTGACTTGCCTGTTGACCACAGAGTTGTTGGAATTTCACACAAGGCCTTTTCTTCTTCTTCTAATAAAAATGCTAATCAGCTGTCCTCGCTAGATTGCAAGTGTACAGCTGGATGTGTCTGTGTCAACCAATTCAGTTTTCGTTTTTGTATCCCTTGTTCTGACAGTTCTAAATCAGTCTGTTTCTCCCATCTTGTTGCTTTTTCTCCTAAGTCTGCCCATTTAACATTTTTATTCTTTGTCAGGCTGACATGTGGCAACTGATTTGATCTATACAATGCAAGGAATTCTTGAGGTAATGAACAGCTAACTACACTGTTCCCCTCAGTGTCCCAGTACAAAGTATGCAAAACCAATCTAGTTGCATGATTTCTAAACAGTTCTTGCTCATACTCTCTATCAGGTCCTGGTGTGGTACAGTAATATAGAGTACAGTGTAACAGATGCTGTTGATCAGTGTCAAGGGAGGAGGCTTTATTGATGGCTACATTCATCAGCTCCTTGGTCACTGCCCCTGAACCAGTCGTAACTAGGTCCTGGCTGTACCAATAAAAGGTTTCACCCTCCGATCGCACTACAAAGGTATCCATTTGTCTCTGTGCCTCCATACCTTGTACAGTTGGAACTACTGCTATGCCAAATATCTGCATAAGGTCCCTGCCCAATAGGTTTACTGGACACTTTGCAGAAACAACTATTTTACTTCTCTGGGTCATACCTGAAACAGGGTCAATTATTGCTATGTCACGGGAGAGTGGCTCCCTGTATAGCTGTCCGTTTGCTGCTTTTACTAATATATAATCAGGTGATTCGGAATGTTCTGGTAACTTGGAGGGGTGTATCAAAGTCCGTGACGTTCCTGAGTCACACAGGAATTTGACTTCCCTTCCCTCCACCAGAAGTGTCACTTCCGGTTTTGTATCTGCTAGGTAGAGCTCCAGGCTCAACAATGCTAAATCTAAAATTTCATTTCCATTTTCGTCTAAGTCAATTTGTACTTCCTCTACTCCTTCTACTACATTGGCATTTGTCTTTTCTATTCTAGCTGTTACTGGTGATTCCTGACTTTCATATGATGTATCCGCACTATCATATAGTCAGTCCTCATCCCCTCTATCTTCTGTAATTACCTTCTTGTTTTGCCTACAATCCCTTGCTAGATGCCCTTTTTTCCCACATTTGAAGCATTCACCTCTCTTTTTCCTCTCTTCAAAATCTTCTGATCGTTTGTCAGACTGTTTGTTTCCCTGGGCATTCTTCTTGCCCTTTTTACCTGACTGTAATACAAATACTTCAGCTCCATCTTCAGCAGTGAAGACTTGTGCCTTCTTTTTCTTTTTACTATTAAAATGTCTCTCAGCATGTCTAGCGTATTCGAGTAAGGCTTGTAGCCTCCCTGTTCGATGATCTGTCATATGCTTCATAATGAAGCTACTAATAGTTGCAATGCAACCTTTCAAAAATGCATGTTTTAATTGCTGTTCATATGAGGAATCATTCGTTTGGTTCTCAGGAACTGACATACCACTATGATTATTAAAACATTCTAATAATCTAGCATAATATCCATCTATTGTCTCATTTTCCTGTTGTATGCATTGATTAATGCAAGTCCAATCTGCTCTAGGTTTCCATTTCTCAGAGATTCGGTCTGTCAGACCTTTTACTCTGTTGTCTAATTCTGTGTCACTATGTGGGAGTGGCCTAAGTTCTGTATTACGAGGATTCCAGGTGCCACAAATCATGTGCCAATCTGGACCTATAATTTGTCTTACTACTTTTTCTACTTCTTCCCCATTCAAGTGGTAACTTAACCTCATGCCTTGTAAATCTTCTAAAAATTTCGTAAAATTAACTTTCGGATGGGGGATTCCCTCAGTAGCCTTCCGGATGTCTTCCGGTGTCCATGGTCTATATACTAAGAGTGTTGGGTCTTGCCCTTCCTGTCCTGCTTGAGGATTTGGAACTTCTATAAGTGGGCATATTTCTTCCTCACTCTCATCCTGTAGATTCCGTTCTATCTGGTATGATTCTGTGTCCCTATGTGTTTTACAGGTTTGAGACCTAGTCTCAATAGGATCTGTAACAAATGGTTGTGGTCTTACTGAAACTTCAGGATAACGAACGCGGAGGTGGACCAGCCTGTCCACTCGCTTCATATCCTGAAAAGGGTAAGGGAGGGGGCAAGGGAGGAGGAGGAGCTGTAGCTATTACCAAGTTATTATCCTCTTTGTCTAAAAATAATGTTTTTGAATTTTTAAGCTTCTGTTCTCTACGATTCGCTTCCTCAATCCACCTGTGTGCTTGAGGTATGCCTAGTTGGTGTTGCTTTTTTGCCTGACCTCCTGCATCAGATTTAAGCTGTTTAAGGAGTTTAACTAGTGAAAGTTTATCTAGTTTACCATCAAATTCATATTTGTTAACCCATTTTGTATAATACCTAACATTATCAGCACGCTGTAATTGCATGTATTTTGCGTCTTCGGTTAGGGGCGGATCTCGCAAGGTTTTAGTGCACTGATTACCCATGTCAAAGAAAATGTTACGTAACCCTTTTTTATCACGTGATGTCAATTTCTTAGTTCCTGTTTACAGTTTATCTAGAATAACTGTCTACCTTATTCTGTTATCCTGATCTATGACAAAATATATAGTACTTCCTTTTGTCCCTGATCTGCAAAAACAAATCTTGACAACAATATACTGTAACCTAGTCCCTGATCTAAAACAGAAAAAAGGCAAATTCTTCCTAACTGAGCCTCCTGGTCTTGAAAATGTTCAAATTCCGCTCTTCGGCCACAGATCAGAAAGTGGTCAGCCTCTTTACACAAGACAATTCAGTCGGAGGTCTTTTCATTGAAGAAGAACCATTTCAGTAACTTCTCCTGCGCAGTATTTGACCACCGATACACTCTGATCTGCAGCTTACCAAGGGAATTCCGGTTTGAAGGACCAAACTGTTAAATAAAAAATCAGAATTCAATACACAGGAGGTTCAGATTCAAAAGTTTACTAGTGTACACCAGGAGGCAAAATACCATACAAGTACAGAATTTTGTCTGACATGATGCAGGAAGTACAGAATATTTTATAGTGTTTGCATTCAAGTTATGCCCACCTTACTGACGTGGTTAGTCACAAGGCATCTACATCACTTTTACTAACAGTATTCTATTCACCTAATAATGCTGATGCAGTACATTTAAAAAAACTTTTCCTTTAGATACAATACGGCCTTACTATCCAGCTGGCCAGTCCTAATGTCTTTGTGTAAACTTACTTCTTAAAGGTCTCATATCAGTTCAAATACAATAGCAGATTCAGTCTTTAAATTTACCTCTTTGCTCACTGTTTCACTTTCCCACCAGCTGTGTTTTTATCTTACAGGGACAAGTTACTACATCAGGAAAGAAAGATTTAATTATTTACAAGGACAAGTTATCTTATCAGGAAGGAGTGGAAGATTTACACATTTTAATTTCCTGACCCAGCAGATAATCACTTATGAAAAGCATAACATTAAGCTTGCTGAGCTGGCCGCTGCCAGGGTCAGGGGTCAAAGCACACTGCAGTTTCAGAAGCTACTTGCATTTACACATGAATTTTATCCCTTCTCTTATATGATTAATAGAATAAAATGCATTATAAACTACCTTGCTTTTAAACTAGCATTTCACATATATTTAAATACATATTTTTCTAACAACAAATAAATAGTAAAAAAAAAAAAAAACCCTCAGTAGCATCAAGTACAGCCACCAAATGGGCTATAGTATACATACAGTTCAAATCAATTGTGCAGAAGGGTGTAAATGCCTACTATTGGTAATAAACAGCAAAAGCTTTATAAAAATGATCAGATCAGACAGTGGTCTATAGTTTGGTAGTCTAGGGAGCAGATGTGTAGCCAAAGTATTGGGCTGGTGTACATTCTATAGCAAATAAACAATACTGTAGTATACTACATGGGGAGGGGCACTTTTGCAGTTTTACACTGACTGTATAAGCAGTACTGCACAAGGGTCTAAAATAAAGCTACAGGAAGAAATATCGCATTCCTTCTTGACAATACTCTTTTAGGGAGGAAGGAAAAAACAGGTATTAGTGCATAAAAACACTGGTAAACAGATTAAATCTGAAAGTCCAAGATATTTTATGTTAGTTATTATTGTATTGTTTAGTATTACATTGTATTTGCAACCTGTTAAACTGTAAAGCTATACAAGAGATGGTTTAAAAACAAGAGATGGCTTAAAATTGCTTTATTACAGCTATACAAGAGAAAGTAAAGATATGTAAAAAAATTGAACAAGACTGGTCACTATTTTAATATGTTTTTGACAAAACAATGTTGGTATAAAAAAGCATGAATGTTTCTAATTGCTGTGTATGTAGTTTAAAATAACAGGACATATGCTTTCGGTGTCAATTCCATTAGATACTTCTAAAGAGACATAATAGCTTTCCAAGATTTTGCTTAATATTAATGTTATTATATTTGTAAGATTAGACTAAATGTACTTTATAGTCTTTGTATGTACAAATGCAGAAGAAGTCAGTACAAATGATAGTCTTTGTATGTACAAATGCAGAAGAATTCAGTACAAATGAAATTAATGTCTAGTAATGAATATGTGTAAAAAACATGTTTACAAAAAAGAAAATGGGTCCAGGGTACCTACTAGACTGAAATGCATGAATAGCAGACAGTCTGTGTAAATACATACTGTACAGAATTCATTGTAATAAGTTCAAAATTAATTTGTCAAGTTGTAATATTACTGGTTTTACCCAAGCTAGTTAGAGGAAAATTATATTAAAATATTGTACTTATACATCTAATGGACTAATATGTACATAGCATTCTTTAGTATATAAATCATGTTTTTTTAAATCCTCAAGTATTAAATATACTGAGATAATTACATTCAAATACCTAAGCCCAGTTAAGTACTTTATGTTCACTTCACTGTCAACCAAGATGTTAATGGGAAGTTCAGAGACATAAACACAATGTGATGGTTAAAATGACATTGAAACTGTATATTTTCATCAGTGTATAAATGCTTGCAGTAGCACATGGTTCTTGCCTCTTATAGTTAATTCAACAGCTGCAAAGAGTTATTGAAACAGTTCTAAGTCATAAATTAAATTATGTGATTGCAAAAGAACAAATTAATCAAGTTAAACTAAAGCAGACACAGCTCATAACTGATGAAATATTTTCACAGAATGGTCTGCAAAAGAGAAAGTTGTTAGATACATTCAGTTTTGGTAGTAATACTTGATATCATTGTAAAATTGCATTTTGACTTGTATCAAAAGAAGACTAAAGGTTTTGTTTCTTATCAAAAATACATATCAGTATAAAATGTTTTGAGTACATTAAAATAAAAAGAAGGAATTATAAGATTATGCTCAACAGGGTTTTAAGATTGAAAATAATTTTGTTACAAATATGTAACATAAATAAGGTATAAAATAAAGCTTGCTTAAATGCAGAAACAGAGTTTAGTAATATGTGATCAGCATGGCTTGGAAAATAAGGAATCTGCTGAATGGACATTTTTCTCTTACAGACTTAAAAACAGGATGTATGCAAGAGCAAAAATACAAAATCTGCTTTTAAAAAATGGACAATGACACTGTGGCAATGTGTTTCCTTAAAAACATGTTTTTCTGCATGAACAACAGGACATGTTTATCAGCATTGGCACAAGAACAGATGTTCTTATACAAAGATCCAAATAGAATACAGGATGTTCACACTGTCAGAAAAGCTGGCTTCTTATAAATTCAGCAAAAATGTGACAAGACATTGTTAAACAAGGAAGCTGAAAAATAATATCATTAAGTCAGCAGTTTGT